>NC_134171.1:65097337-65338949 GCF_964188355.1 Buteo buteo
CGACTGACTCAGAGGGTGATGTTTTGCTGCAGATGTCAGCAGAAGTCATTGCTGTGATAGATTTAGACTTGGGGATTTTTAAATGGACACAAATTGTGCCTCATGCTATAACTGAATCTGTACAATTGCTGTAAAAGCTTTTTGTTGCAAGAAAGCATAGGAAGGAGTACAATATCACCCCAGGAGGATGTTGTCTATGGTGTTTTTATATTTCTACTCGGAGATGAGCCTTGACATTTAGGTGAATGAGTGCCCTCTGGACAGGGTGTGCAGACAGCTCAGTGGAAGTCATGGGAATTGTGAAATACAGACACAGTGACACTTACATAATTTCGTTGTTGAGGGTTTTCTGAATTCCTTACCTGTTGACTTAACTCTGTTAAATTCATCACATCTGATACATTTATTCCTGCAGTCAGGTTCATTGTGGGGTGCTGTTTTTTCCTTGTAAGTTTACTGCTGCTTTATGGGGTGGATGTTTCTGTTTTTCCATCCAGCCTATTGAGAAGCAATGTAAACTGGAGCTCCTGTTTACTGTTGATGAATAACATCCGCTTCGTAGTGACTGGAGAAGATTACTTGGCCAGTGGTGAGATCCTCGGAGCTCTTATGGCTTGGGGTTTTTTTTCTACTGCTTAAGCTAGTACATTGCTCATGAAAGTAGAGTGGCTCAGAGTCTGCATCTATGAGAAGAAGGTGAGACTATGCATTTAAACACCAGTTAGCAGGAACATAACTATGCTATTAAGTTCTGCTTGCATTCTTGTGTATATACATTATCACCAGAATAAATCCTGACATGTAATATTTTTGGTTTTGGGCTGCTGCAGCTGCTAAATGGACAACTGAGGAGTTTTATGTAAGATATTGCAGAATATAAGTGTAGATGTTAATTTTTAAGGGGAAGAAATCTTTTTTGCAATGTCAGTGTTCCCAAGAGGGACAGGCTAAAAAGATCCTGTTCTTTGGGGTTTTTAATATATTTTAAAAACCTCAGCATTATTTTTGCATGACACCAAGGACTCTGTGGAATGTCCACTGTCAAACTGGGAAGAAAACCCATGCTATCTGTATATTTGAAGGTTTTACTCTCATTGTAGAAAGGAAAAGAAGTAAAATGTTCTGTTCTAAACTGTCGTCTGCAAACAGGATCCAGAATTTGCTGGTTTGAGCTTTGAGATAATAGTAAATCAAGATTCACTGTAGGAGTGGCTACATTAGAAAGGGGTTTTTAATTTTTATTCCTTTCTATCTGCTGCCATCCCTTGTAGGGATACATATGCTTGTGTTCTGTGCTTCTGACCAATGACACAAGGTCAGTTACCTTCTGCCTGTCCTGTGAGTCCAAATGAAATTTGCTTTATGGCTGGGAAAGAATAGTATGTTTATGCTAGTAAGCGCTAATTCCAAAGTAATCTTGGAGCAATATTGGAAGATGTTTAGGAAATCAAAGCCAAGTGGCGTAAAATCAGATCTAATCTGAGAACCTGGCAATAGTATTGTGAAAGAGTCAAATCCTGTAGTTACTGAGCGCTTAAACAAAAACATTAAAGCTTTCTGTTGATGTACCTGATCTTGGTTGTCTTGGTTCTACATTTCTGCATTGATCTGTTGTACCATAAATCATCACTATATCTATTGAAGCTCTATTCTGTGTCTTCTGACACTTTTTCAGTTCTAAGGAATTAGTATAATTTGAAGCATACATTACATGGGTGACCATCTTTTCCTCAATCAGAACACAGTTGAATCAGCTTCCTTCTGTGTGTCCAGGACAACCTCATTTTGTTTTTCATGATGTTTTTAGTACAACTCTAGACTCAACAATCTGGACTTGAAGGAAGTAGACCAGATAAAATTGTTTGGGCTCTTATATGAGGAGGAAAAATTCTCTGCTGAATACTGACATCCAACCTAAACACTAGGTTATTCTAAGCACTTGCACAGAAAGGAAGAGGGAAGCGATGTAAAACTTTTAAAAAAAAAATTAATATTACGGTTCTTCCAGTGACTTGATGTATGACATGCACATCTTAAGAGTCCTGCATTAGTCCCAGTTGTCTAGACTGGAAAACAGAACATGTAGTTAGGAATTATGTTGCTGAGTGCAACTAAAAGTTGCATGTGAGGTTGAGTTGCTAAGCACAGGGCTGGAAGAAGTTGTAAGGCAGGGAAAGCAGAAAATCTATAAACTGATGAGGAATATCTTGCTGCAGTTGAGGGACATGAATATGAAAGTGGCTGGATGCCTGTGGGTTCTTTGAGATAAAATGTTTCCCAGCTGGACAGCTAGATTTTGATAGATTTGAAGGTGCAAAAATTATCCAAACATTCCTGATGACTATGAGTAGAAGTTTCCTGTATGTGTAGGGAAGATCTTACGCTTTTCAATCCATTTTCAGATGTGTCAGGTTTTGGCCCTGTGTCTGAGCGCTTGCATGTTTGTGCTTTAGGGCTATTTGTGCAAGTAGCTTTACTCATTGTGAAACATCTTGCAGAATCTGTCCCTATGGAAACAGTAAAGATTTAAGCCACTTTTCAAGGTGTTGTTGATTAATTCTGAGTGTGGTTTGTCCTTTTCTTGCTGGGGACTGATGATACAGAAGAATATTTGGTGAGCTGTGGTTGCGTTTTCTACTTTGTGGCCTTAAATTTTGCTGAAACCTGCTATATTAAATTCCAGTTCTTTCCTTATTGACAGCGGTAATATTGAATGAAGGAAGGAAATAGTGGTGAGCCAGTACTCAAAAATATCCAACAAAAGTTAAAACAGTAGTTTTAAAAACAGTAGTTTAAAAATCCTACATCTCCCAAAATATTCTAGGCACTGGGGAGATAAGACAGCTTTCATTTGGAAGTGAGTTAAGGATAAGGTTAAGGTGAACTGATTTCCATGAAACTGAAAAAGGGAAATGACTGTCCAGGCTGTTCTATTGCACAACATAACTAGTGAGAATAGGATCAGAAGATATTTCCTGAAATGTGTAGTGAATTCAGCACTGCCTTCTCCATTGGTATTAGCCAACAGAAACTGCAGTAGATGGCTTCTGGGTTTAGTTACATTGAAAAAAGTGGTGGGTTTTCCTGCTTGCTCATACATTTGTTCACTTTGCTCACCAGACTGCAGTGATGCCTGCAGAGAAGCCCTGCTCCAAAGTCTGTGTGTGTGTATATACACACATGAACACGTAGAGGAAGAGCGAGTCTCCTGTATATACTCTATGAAGTCCACAAGCTGTGCAAACCTGCTCTTGCTAGACTGGAAAATGCCTGCAAAATAAGTCTGACTTACTGAATGAAATTTTTTTTTTTTTTTTTGCTGTTTGGGTTCCTGCAGGTCAGAACTCTTCAGCATATATCTTCAGGTGTTAACAGCCACACAGTTAACTTTAGCAGTAGATTTAAAACAAATAACCTGTTATGCCTTCTGCACTGACCGGGTGAGAAGGTGAGGCTCTGCATAGAGCAACTAAGTCAATTTGCCCCTTCCACTGGTATGAAAATCTTTTAAGGGCAAGAGGCTTAGCAGTGGACTGTAGGTAGTTCAGTGGTGGTAGTAATTACAGATCCATTTCTACATAAGATGAGCAAGGAAGAGGGAACTTGACTAAGGTACTCTGTGACCCCCAAGTAAGTGACCCCACTTCCCAAAGGAGCACGTTTGCCCAGAAGGGCAGAATTACCTTTGGGACTGCCTGCACTCGGCCATGGGTATTCCATGACTGAGCAGGCCCAAACTGTCCCATGCAAATGCAGATTTTATCCTCCCTGTTTCTTTGATTGCTTAGTAAAGTGTCTCTGGTTTGTCCCATTAGATGTTTTGGAAAAAAAACCAATGTGTTTTTCTTCCAGAGGGAAAGATTCAAAGTCGTAGTTCCCTGCCATGCAACGGTTAAGTCTTTGAAGTGTCTCAGTCTGCTCAGGTTTGATATCCAAGGAGTTAGATAGGAGCAGTCTTGGTATGGAAAACTAGCTGGGTACCCACCAGCACCAAAACAGGCTTTTCTTAGCCTTAATTGTGTATTGTATGGAGTTGGATAAATTGTTTCCAGTTTTAGACCTGTTCCTCCTGGCCCTTCCCTACTGTAGCTAATGAACGACTGGATATTGATGATGTACACATAGAAAAGGCAACTCAGGCTGAAGGATTTCAATGTGTCTTACAAATGATCCCATAAAGCTGCAAATAAGAATTGTTTTACGTTCTGAAACTCAGTTTTAGAAGGGTATCAGCTAGCAAACCATAACAGCTGCAGAAAGAACAGTAGCAAAGGGCCACCAATAAGCAAAGTAAGGAAGGAAATCTGACTACAAAGGGTGTCCTCATTGTTATTGTTGTAATTATGTATTAATAGCCAGACTTCAAATGTGCAGTTCTTCAAGGATGTGAGTGGCTTTGCAGCTCAGTTTTTGAAAGCACCTGCGTTGCGGGCACAAGGCTGTGAGCTTTATGCTGTGCCCAAACAGGTCTGGCACAGGACCAGGGGGTCTGCGTGTACCCACTGCTACACTCAGCAGTTCCAGTCTGCCCTGCAGCTTGCTTCCTGTGTGTCTCTGTGCTTAGGAAGTACATTATGCTGCTCTCCTTTCTCTCTGGTAGCTGGAAATTTCCCTGGGGTTACTTCTCTCTGAAGAGAACAGTACAGTAACAGAAGAGTAATTTCCTATAATTTAAACAAGAGGTCTTGTGTGTTAATATGGCTGTTGTTCAAATAAAAGCGCAGAGCTGCAGAGACGAAAGTTACAGAAGTGCCTGAGTTAAGTTTTTATATAATGTCGATTACTGTGATGCATAAAGTGAGGTTCCCATGTGTACAGGCACCTCATCAGAGCAGGCATGGTCCTTGATGGTGGAAGGCTTTCCAGCCCATTAAAAATGTTTTTTCTAGTATGTCATTCTGGCTGTTCTCCCTGGGAGCCTGCATTTGGCAGCTAACCAAACCGAAGGCCAGCACAGGTATCCCGCTGTGCATATGTTTAATTCTGTCCTCCTTCTCACCATCTAAAGTTTGTGCATGTTTACCTTCTCTTCCTGAGCAGCCACGTATCTGTATACCCTGTTTACTCTCTGAAAAAAACCACCTTACACTCGCATAGTGTTGGCAAGACTCAGTGGTTTCTTCAGACTGGTGTGGCTGTTGGGACAAGCTGCATTTTGGTGGGGCAGCATGCTGTCCCTGATGCTGAGGACCTCTGTTGGCCTCATCTCTGAATTTGGCAGCAGGATGATAGGATTGGCTTTGCTCTGCCTTCTCCTTGTTTTATCTCTGTAGACTTCTTTTCCAGGGATAGGAGCAGGGACCAGCCCTCGTACTGAGCGGCTTGCTTAGTTCTCTCTTCTGGCTGGCTAACTCATGACAAGCTGGGAAGGTGATGAAAGCGTCTTGGGTATTCCCCTTCATTCATGCACTGATATCTTGGCTGGCTGCTGCAGGTCTCAATCCTTCTTGCAGCATTAGTGAGAGGCAGAGTTCAGAGATTTGCTTCAGTATGGATAACCAAGCAGCTGAATGATTATTTTTTTCTGTTAAAAGTAGAAGCTGCTCCAGTGCAGTGGTATCTCATTATCACTGCTGCCAGCTGTAACATGTCATATGTTGCAGTATGTAAATGTTCTTCAGACCTCATCTATTGAAAAACTTCACAGATCTGAGTAATTTGTTAGAAAAGTGATTGCTTTCAAAAGGCTGTAACTAATTCTTGTAGTACTCAGCATTTTTTAGTGCTGTCACATTGGGTGGAGCTGGAACCAGCAAACGCAGAAGTGTGAGAAAACGGGTCATGGGAGGGAAGTCGGTGGGAGTGAGTCTAGGTCTGTCCAAGCTGCACACTCATCAGATGCTGAGATTCTGGGTCATGCAAAGCACTTTTCCAGCTCCTACATATTTGCCAGCTCCAGTCATTAGAGGAACAACATGTGCCTGTTACGTGTTGTTGAAAACGGGCAGGGTTTTGTCGTTAGTGTGTACAGTACGCAGAACCCTGCTTGGGCTTGAAAGCGTAATGTTGTGCTGTTTTCCACTACTATTGGTAGTAATTTTTCCTTATGATCTCGTTGTGGTATAGTATTAGAAACTGCTTTTTGTCTCCCGATGGGGATCTGGAAGAGGAGACCAGTGACACAGAGCAATTAGGATTTTCTGAGAGAGGTTGTGTTTCCACATAAAACCAGTGCTGTGGGGTCTGGTGTGCCGGACTGAGGTGGTGGGAGGGAGGACGGAGGTTACACATCATTCCTTCTCTCTCTGAATATGGGGAAAAGAAGAGCGCAGCCTCACGCTCGCTGAGTCACCTGGGAGCAGACGACAGTCGTGCCATTCAGAGAGGGAACGGCAACTCCCGAAACCCAATTACAGCTACAGTTTCCATCATAATTCCCATTCTGATTTCTGCTGTGCGGCCGAGTGGGAGCTGGGCCTGTGGAGAAGGTACGCAGCGCTCCTCCTACGGGTCCCACGGAGACCTCCGCCGGCTCCACGCAAGGTAAAATCCTTACTCCTCCTTAAACAGACCACCGCACTAAGTCGCAGAGATGGAGGCTGTTGAAAGTCGGCGAGTCCGGACCCCTTGGAGCGTGTGCGGTTGACTCAAGAGGCATCCCAGGCAAAAACAGCAAAGGGGAGGAGGGGCGGCGGAGAATCGCCGTGGGGTCAGGGGCTGTCCCTCCGTCAGCTGGCGGCCGGCTCCCCGGTGCGCGGCGGGAGCCGAGGCAGCCCCTCGCCCCGAGGGCACGAGCGCGTTGCCGCCGCCCGCCCAACGGCTGCGGCGGGCGCGCGCGGCCGCGCTGTGAGAAGCCCCCAGTGGGCAGCGCCGGTTGCGTCGTGTGTCCGGCAAGTGCGCGGAAACGGTTAACGGCGGGTCCGCGGGCGCTGTCGGGGCGGCGGGTGCCGCGTCGCCGGGATTTCCAGAGACGTCTGGGAAGAAGGGAGACGGATTCCTCCCCGGCGCAACGGCCGCGCCGCTGGCGCGCTCCGGAGCTGCCAGCTGCCAATGAAATCTGAAACCCGGGCTGCGTCTGAGGGCTGGCCCTGGGAGGCCGTTCCAGCCTCTCGTCCCGTGTATTTACACATCCGCGCACACGCGGAGCGGCTCGTTCTAACTTCTTGGGCTGCTCCTCGCGCGGCGGACGGGAGCGCGGGGCTCCCGCGCGGCGGCGGCGGCGGCGGCGGCCCTGCGCGTGCGTGCGCGCAGCGCTCCGCGGAGCGGTTGAGGGAGGGGGGAAGGAGAAGAAACTTCTGAGGGCAGTCAGGCTGAAAGAAGCTGTCACTGTTTCCGAATTCGTCCCGAGAAGCCACCGCGTTTATGGGCGAGCGTATTGACCCTGCTTGCGGAAGGCAGGAGGTCCTGGTCGGGGGCAGTGTTGGAGCTCTGGCTGGATTGGGTCAGCGCTGCGGCTGAAACCGGGGTAGGTAGCGTTGGTGCGATTTTTTTTTTATCTCGGTGACAAAACCGTGCGGTCTTGTAGGACAAACGATTGCTGCAGACCGGGAAGCAGTGGCAGCAGCTGTCTGTCTGGCGGCGGTTCTTGTCTGCCGGGGTGTGCGCGGGGGTGCGAGCGCGCCCGTTGTTGGGGGCTGTTATTAACAACGTTCAGTGCTTCATAACGGGGTTCCTTTTTGTTGGTTTCAGGGGTACAAGCAGAGTGTGTGTCATCTGGCTATTTGTTGGCTTAAGTAAAAGCCCTTTGTGCTTTCTGCAATCTCCATGTTAATGTTCATCTTTGGGTTTGTGATGGTTGTCTTAAGATCTTCCTCCTTCTGCACGAGTATCTGTAGCAGGCTTTCAGAGGTATGGTCCTCACTGGGACAGACTTTACCATAAGGACTTTGATTGTCATCACGAAAAGAGTTAGGGAATCTTCAGTGGATTTTGAGAGCTACTGAGTGGATTTCTTTTTAAGATAAGGGAGTAATTGTCTT
Source organism: Buteo buteo (assembly GCF_964188355.1). NCBI lineage: Eukaryota > Metazoa > Chordata > Aves > Accipitriformes > Accipitridae > Buteo > Buteo buteo. The sequence continues at coordinate 65,105,257 of NC_134171.1, forward strand.
TTCTTTTTCCTCCGTTGGACTTGTACAGATTTTTTTCTCTCTCTAGCTTTCTTAGCAGTACCGTGCATGTATGTTGTCAGTTTGGGGGTTTTCTTCTTTCAGCAGGGCAGCAAATAATTCATGTTTGATGCTGTTGGAAACATTTTTACAACAGATGACTGGAAATAAACAGCAGGGGTTTTTTAGATAGGTACCTGTGTCCTGTATAGGTAGAAATAAGAAACCAAATTAATTCCCTGGGTAGCATAGTGACTTCATAATGCTGAATTTGTCTAATATTAATCTGAATTCTGTTTGTCTGTGTTAAGTAGCATGGTCGCTGGGAGAGAGAAATAACTCTTTATTAGATCAGCGGGTATTAAGACGCTGTTAGGTTAAGTTTTTCTGTTGCAGAGTAGTTCTGTACCTGGAAGGTGACAATAGCTTCTGTACATTCAGGGGAAAAAGATTCCCTGTGAAGTAAGAATTAAGGCAGGGGGTTTTATCAATATAAGGGGCAAAGCATCTTGTCCTAGCTAAAAATCATTTAAGTGGCATCTCATACTCACAGAAGGCATGCAGAGTTACAGGCAGAGGTAGAGAGAAGGAAGGACTGAGAGTCAAGTGCTTTTTTGCAGTCCCATGAAAATTTTCATGTTGTGGCAGGTTTTGTTATTGCAAAAGGCATCTTCTAGTATGTGATACAGTGACTTGTGTTAAAAATAAATGTGCTTAGAACTCGTGTTTCTTTGTGCATGGTGTCTAAAGTTATTTGTCTGCCTTTTCTTTGATTGTTGTCCTGAGTATCAGCTGCTTTTTACTTCTCTTTCTCTTTACTTGGCTTTCATTCTTTAATTAAATTAGATAGGTTTAGTTTGGAATAAATAGTGTTGTTCCCCCCCCCCCCCCCAAAAAAAAAAAAGCACCCCATAGTAAGTAAAAAATGTAAAGCCATGTACAAATACAGCTAACAACATGATTCTGAGAGGAAGGCATGACTTCTTTGCACTGTATGGCAATGCGCTTCTGGGCGCAAGTGAGAGTGAGGCTGTGGGTTATTCCTTTAAGACATGTGCCTCTCCTGTGTTTGCAGGCTGGTGTGTGAGGATCCCTTTTATTAGTGGTCCTATAGCTAGGTTCAGTTTTCTGAAGATGGTGTTTAGAAATGAAGTCTAGAAATGAAGATCCCTTAAAGGAAATTGCCTCACAAATAGTAGTTTGAACTGCTGTTAAGGTCATGTCTTCAGGATGGAGCTCCATGTGCAGCTATAGCACACAGGCATCTCTCAGGACCTTTTAATTTCTCTCTGCTTGATTGAATATCTGATTTTTTTTAAACACACCAAGTGGAGAAAAAAAAAGGGGGGAGGGAGTTGAAATTCACATGGGTAGTTTGAAGTGATTTGCATCCTATTACTTTTAGCTGTCTTCTCTGCAGGCTGTTTGGTGTCTGTTGTGACCTGATGGCCTTTGGAAGTATGCTTTATTTCTGGAGCTATTACTTACTTACAGGCTTTACCTATATTGGGCAGAGGGAGCGCCTGACGTGATTTTTTTTTAAATAACCTCCTGGAACGGAGTGCAACACTTTATCATATTGGGGTGGCATTTCTGTTGTGAACTGTCTTGCGAGTGAATGAACTAACTGTATGTTAGCTTTCAGCCAGGAAGAAAAATAAAAGGTTGTCTTCTCTTGGCATTTTAAAACAAGAAAAACACTGAAGGAGAATATCTGATATAGGTTTTCTTTGTTCACTGTCTGGCACTTGGCTTTCTGTAATGTTGAGGACTCCAGGTGAGACAAGTGGCTGATATTGTTGGACGATAAGGAAACACACAGCTTTTTGTGAAATGTGTTGCTCCACTGCCAGTCTTGGGAGGAATAGAAACTTAAAAAGACAGTAGAGGCCAAATTTCCAGTTTAGATTCTCTTCCTACATGTAAGACTGCAGATTTGGTTTATGTTAGTTTCTATTATCATGCTAAAAGCAAGGATTTCAAGTTAGAGTTGTTTTTTATTGCCTTTGCCTGCATTTATTTAGAAAACTTTGATTAGTTTGCTTTTTTTTTAATTGGGGGATAAAAGGTGGCTCAGTTCTATAGCACTCAAAAGGGTATGAAAATACTAGACTTCTCAAAGATGGATGTACTTTAGCTTCATCAGCATAGCAGATGTCAACAAGCCCTGTAATGAGACAGATAGATAAAGACTCTTCTTCTGCAGAGATATAATCAAATGGTGCTGAAATGCCAGCCTTATAGCAGCGGGGAGGGCACACAGCCTTTGGTGGCAGTGGTACCGTGGGAGCCAGGAGAGGCTGCCTTGCCAGGACACTGTGTGTGAGCTCCCAGAACCAGCTGGATGGTGTTAGGAAGCAGCTTGCTTTGGTCCCTGCGGTGTCCCAACCTCAGTAGGACAGCCAGCAGCTGATGCCTCCCAAGCCTCATAGTTTTGTCATCTTTGCTTTCAATAGGTACTCCCAGGATATGCCAGTAAGCCAGCTGTGGCAGCCAGTCTGTAGGTGGCTGATCTTGGTGTGAGGAAATGCATGCTGAGAAACTTCTTCCTATTCTGCAGCTTCTTGTCCATTTCCTGACTATTCCCTTCTACTTCACCATTTTGCCAGTTACATTTGGGTGATTAAAGTGTGGGTGGTAAGGACTGCAGTGAGGGTGTAAATTTATTTTGTATTTAATTGATTATGAATCCAAAATGAACCAAAAGGGTCCTTGATTAGCTCCCATTATAAGCTAGATAATTTATTTTTGAAAAATATCCTGTTTTGCTAACAGAAAGTCAGTTGATAGACTTTCAGTGCTCTGCAATATAGTTTGTTGGTGTAATTATCATCAGTCTGAAATTACGTGCTTTAGTGCTTGTTTTATTTGACTGTCTTTAACTACCAGCTTTGTTAGCTCTGGTTCTTATTAGCTCTTTGTATCTTTAATAGCCCTCTCTATCCAAATTTCTGCTCCCTCTAGAGTTACTATCTTATTCTTTACCTTCTCTTTGTAAAAGTGGAAAATAGAGTTCCTTCATCATGTACTCCAATTCTTTAGTTATTCCAGCCTTTTTTAAATGGTTTGCAGTTTTCCCAAATGCTTCTAGATGTTTGAATACCAGCGCTGGAGGTAATACTTAGGGTGCACTCCTGTGAAATCCAGAGGCACAATGACCTTTATACTTTCTTTTTCCTTGTTGAATGGTCTTGTGATGACATTGGAGATGGGGCTGTTGTGTTGAACAGGGACCTCAGTTTTACCTTCTGGGGGATGCTCTCAGATACTGTCAGTTCTTCACAACTTGCACATCTGCTGAGCGAGAACACACAGGCTGGTGCACAGACGACTGGCTGTCAGTCACCTTTCCTCTTTGTAATTAACAGCTTCCTTGGTACTTGTCACCTGCACAGTTTTTCAGTCATGATCTTTTTTTTTCTTTTTTCTTCCAAGTCATTGGCTAAACTGTAAAATAAGGTAGTTCCCCTGAGATTAGAAACCACCTGCAGTATGATGCTTTTTTTGTCTATGGTCATGGTTTTTGACTTATCTGTTAACTGTTTGAATTTATTTTATCTGCCTAGTTCAGCTCTTGTTTCATTGCACTTTCCTAATGAAAATGTCGTGCTCCACCAAGCCAGAGGCCTTGAAGGAGCACACGAGCTCAGTGCTTTTAATTTTAACAAACTTCTGTTGTTTACTGTTGTACTAGTTAGTTTGGAGCTCTATGGCTCAATGAGACTAACTTAAGCAGCACGTGTTGAATTCCTTGGCAATGTTTATATAGTTTCTTGTCATGAAATACCTTTCATTTTCCTATATTTACTTCTGTACAATTTTGTATAATAGCAATTACGATTAGTAGCTCTTTAGTGAAGACATTTTTCATGTCTGTTACTTCCAAGAAGTAACTGTTCCATCCAAGAAGTAACTCGTGTGTTCCTGTCATCTTTTTCCCACATCTGCCTTTGCTTTTAGAGCAGCTTAAATTTTAACAAGACTGGTGTTCTTGGCCTGCCAAATTGAACAATCATGAAGTGTTATAAAAGGTAAAATGCAAAAACCCAGCAATTTGCCTGTATCTGGGAGGCAGTAAGATCCCTCTAGGTGTCACTAATTGGGAGAACCAAACATGCTTTTCCCTGGATTAGTGTGGTCTGGGCCAAAATGTGTTGGCTATTTCCATATTTTGAGCTATTTCCCTGTTTTGCAAGGAGATAAAGTGCTCCTTCAGTAGGCAGAGAAAGTAGCCTTCCAGTTAATCCTTACTCAAATGACCCAACCTCAGCTCCAGCAGCAGCATCCTGGATTTCCCATAAGCTGCCTTTCTAGCTGTTTCTTTAACCTCCTCCAGCTGCTACATCCTCTGTTGTGAGAAGAAAAATGTGAAGAAGGATAGAGGTGACACCAGGGGAGTCCCTTACTGCCCAAAAGTGCTAGTCATTTGCAGCTTAAGCTGGAAAAGGTTTTAAAAAGGGCAACAAGAATGGTCAAGGGCACAGCACAGCTTCTGTCCAAGAAACAGCGCATCAGGAAGGAACTTTTCAGCCAGGAGATGAGATGACTGAGAAAACTGCATTAAGGAGTGGCATGGAAAGGGTGAGCAGATGCCAATTCTTCCCTTATTTTCCAGTACAAGAATCCCAGGGTGTATTCAGGGGTGACAGTGACAAGCTCAAAACAAATGAAAGAAGGTAGTACTGTGCACAAGATGTAAATAAGGTGCACAAGTCCTTGCCAGAAAATGTTGTGGTTAGTAAAGGGAAAACCCAGGTTTAAGGGGTAGCTAGCCGAAAGTATTGTTGCATGCTTGTCTTAGTTATCCTGCTTGTCCCTGAGGTTTTACTTTAGTCACAGTTGGAGACAGGATGCTGGGCTGGGTGGACTTTTTCCATCCCATTGTAGCCATCCATTTGTTCAGTTTTGACCCTCTTTTGTTTGGACGTTACTCATGCAGGGGGAAAAAACCCCATCTGATACTCTGTTTGTGGCTTGATGGAAAGGAGCTGAATGACCACAGCAGACCACTGCTGCACGTGAAGTCTTGCCATCTTCATTTGGAATTGTGCGGACATAAGGAAGGATAAGAGCTGGTGTTGCAAAGCAAGTTGCGATGAATCTTTGTGCTTTTGATTTTTAAACATCACAACGTTGTTTCCAAGTGGTGCTGTGGGGGTGTGTGGCACAATCTTACAGGATGAGTATTTAGAAAATGAATTGCAAGAGTGGATCGCGTGAATTAAAGTGGAGCAGACCCCCTGAGCATGCTGGAGCTTACTCAAGTAGGGAGTCTTTCTCTAAATACCTTGCTTGACATCCGGCACTGTAGAGGTGGAAAAAGAAGAAGCTGAAGTGCTACCATGCTCCAGCAATCCCAGTGTGCTAAATGACTGTTTAGCTAACGGGAGAGCACTACAGTCAAGGGTGACTTAAAGTATGCTTAAGGCCCCTCTTGGGTTGCTTGAGAAAGAAAAATGATGCAGAGGCTGCAGACAATTAGCTTTGCTTCTCATTTTTTAAATCCTACTCTGTGCATCAGCTGGATGTGGTGACTGCCCCCAACGCCCAAAATGGTCGATATTTCTTTCAGTATTTTTGGGGAAAAAAAAAGTTTCAGTAAATCCCTAAACCTTGAGGAACTCTGCATTCTACAGGAGCTCCAAGATCTCGTTGCCACCATGGCCATGTGTATTTAGAACTGGCTACTTCAATTTACTTGATTATTACTGTAATGGAGTGCCAGTCATATTCACCTTACCTACTTGGGCTTGGACTGGGAAATAAGAATTGCAGTTATCAGTGTATAGCACAGAGCACGATAAAACTCATTCTTAACACTTCCTGTTGGACCATAACAAATTGCTGCAGTTCTAAGACAAGTATGTGAACACAGACATGTATCTAGGAGATGAAGACAGACTTCTGGAAATCTATTTATTTAGTGATATCATTGCCTAATTATCAAAGTATTGTCTTGGAAGTGTGCTGAGTAATTTGGGGTCTTAGTGTTGTTAAATGTGAGATAACGATGAAGGAAAAAGCTGTGCTATACATCTACTTATAATTATAAACTACTTACTATGGTATTTTGATTGTCCACAAGAAGTCAGAGCAAGCAGCCTACTTGCTGTATAAGCTTTTATATGGTGGAGTCTCTAGACACTTCCTTCAAGGGTTTGGGTTTCTGGTTGTTTTCTGTGTGTATGTTTGTATGTCTCTATGGTGAGCTTGTGTTGAACTTCTAGCTCTTATCCATGATTGAGATCAAAATTGCATGTCAGATGCATGGATAGTGACTGTGGTTATCGACTACTAAGTGGTCTTGCAAAACACAAAACAAGAAATCTTGGATGCTAGAAAGAAATCTTACCTCTGGCAGTTGCAGTATTTGTGCAGCTGTTCCCACAGATGTTTCTTTTTTTCTTCTCTTTTTTTTTTTAATTTCTCCTAAGAAGCAAGCAAACTGAGGGAGAAATGTTAAAGGGCCTGCCTGGAGAAAGAGAAAACTTGCAATGCCTTTTAGCTTGGAGATAGTGATGTACCTTGTTTTAAAAGGACTGTGAATTCTTACTTGATGTTTGCAAGTATAAAGCCTGCTTAGGCTCTGTATTCAGTAGAGGTAAATGGAAGTGTCCTAAAATGTGAGCTTTGCAAATGGGCTTTGAGAGTCAGAATCTGACTGTAGTAATTGGGGATCATAATAGCATTGCTGGAACCCAAATTGATTTGATCTCAGTAACTTCAATGTGAAATTTCCTGAGTTTAGAAGTGCATAGGAAAAGTCCTGGTCAAAAAGGTTGTTCTGACAGAGCTCTGCAGTGTGGCTAAAAATGAAGTTTCGGAATGAAAGCATAGTAGCAACCCCTTCCCCCAGTCAATAACTGGTTTCAAGATGGAGACTAATTTTGTTCATATGTATTGCAAAATATCATTCAGCATCCACTGTAAGACAGGTTTATTCACTGCTTTTTTAAAAAAGCAAATACAATTCCATTATATGGCAGTGGGAAGTCTTGAAGGTGCCATTTTAAATACAGTTCAAGTAAAAATGATTCAAAAGTCAATAAATTAATTGGAATGTAAAACATTATTAACATTTGATGCATGATGCTGAAACCCCTTATCCTCCTAGGAGAATACAGGGCTCAAACTGGAGTCAGTTAACTTTATCCTCCAGAAATGTACAATAAATGTATAATAAATGATATTTGTATAGAGATCTATGTCTTGATGCCAGCAGGCTTTCTTAGGTTGCTTTTTCTCTCAGGGGACACAACTAAGTAAGCAGCAAGAAGCTGTAAGAAGGCACATTGTAAGTAGTGTTTTTGAGTATTGAAAACTTACGAAAAACACTATCTGTCCATAAGCAAAAGAGACCTGGTGCTTTTGGGTTGTTTAGTTTTCCATGTAACCTGGTATGTGTGTAATGTCTGCTGCCTAGACTTAACCAGCCGTGCTTCAGTCCTCTTTCTTAAGAGAAAATCAGACCTGGCTTTGTGTATTCCAGTGAAAATGAGAAAGCAGCCTTAACCTCTGCACATAAATATGTCAGATGGGTAGACATCAAGGAGGGAGCAGAACTGTTGTGGGTGATAATGCAGGAGTAAATAGGTGTAATTTGTCCATGAGTGTGCTGGCATGAAAAAGAATTTCTAACGAGTCAGGAGTTCCTGGGTGGCCTTGGGACTGCTAGGTTGCGGGTAAGGGGAAATACTAAAATACCTGGTTTGATGGTGCTTTTTTGCTTTCTGAAAGTAACTGTGTTGCTGGCTCCCATGAGGCTTCAGAAGCTGGGCTTAATGAATAAGGAGGTCCTTTCCTGTCCTGCCTGTTTGTCACATGTGGACAGTTGTGAAAGAATAGTCTAGTCCTAACCACAGTAATATTTTACATGTATTATAAAATGTGCCAGGGCAAAAATGTAATCAACAGCAAATCATCATGCTCGCAGTAGGGCCCTTCTTATTTTCACTGTGATGATTCTATCCTGTAATGACCTGGCTGTTAATTAATTTCTGGTAACTTTACTGATTTTGAAGAATTTACTAGGCTTTGGTATTGATGTTCCAAACAGTTCTGGTCACTTGCCATGATGATTCGATTCCTGATTTAGTCAGCTATTACTGGTAGGCTTTACCACATTTAGAAATGGTTGTTGACTCTGCCCTTTGCAGTGGTCTGTGGGTCTTTGTATGGGAGTAGCCTTGTTAGTCCCTTCAAATGCTGCCTTCTGCCAGGCATAAGGGGAGAGGGAAGCTTCTGTGAAGGAGCAGGGGGCAGCTGCGATGATGACTCTGTAAATTGGGGAGCTTGGCACAGTTTCGTATGCACAGCACTTAAAGTATCTTGCAGTTGGCTGTTGAGTCCTCTCCTGTTTAATAGGTGCTGAATTTCCATGTGTACCTCTTGTGCTCCTGCTGTCAGCCTGGGCTCACAAAGCTCACAGTGCTCTTGGCTGACAGCAGGAGAGGACTAAGGCAGCCAGTTGAGTGTGCACCACATGGCACATTCAGTATCAAGACTATTTATCACATAACAAGATTAAGCTATTGGGCAGCACTGGCATACAATGCAGGCTCACACAGCTCCCAATACCTTTCCTTGGCAACGGGAAAAGTGCAGAACAGGAGTTTGGCATAGGGGTGATCCTCTGCTAGCATTAGAAATAAAATCCTAAATGCTGAGACTGCCTTCAGACATTTGCATGTTATTTGATGGTGTCACTCCTGGGACACTGCTTCAGAGAACTTCTTCTCCCAGAATGAACAAGAAGGCTGTGAAACGTGAGTTTTACCATTTCTTACTTTCATAGAGACTACTAGAAAATGGTATCTTAGCCAAAAGGACATATTAGTTATTGTTAGTCTATATATGACTAGGCAGTAAGTATTTTGCACCTTACTTAGGTGTCCAGTAAGTAATGATAAATTACTGTAAAATACCTGGTGCAAATACCCAGTAAAAAAAATAATTTCTAGTCTGTGCTCTTATACCAAATGCTGAATGAACCCAGGACAATGAAACAATAAAGAAAAGGTCACACTACTACAGCGGTGGGTAAAAAACTGGAATAATGGGATACAAGCAGTGCTACTGAGAGATTTCAGAGGGACATGCCTTTGCGGTATTTCAGTTTCTTTTTCGAGGATGTGAAAAAAAGGCAGTTATCACTGAGGTGTTGCTGCAGACAGGTAGGTATGACAGGGAGTAGATCTGATTTCACTTGCAGACTGATTGTCTGATAGTGATGCTGGACTGCTAGATTGTAGACAGAGCAATTGGGATGTGTTGATAGATGTGGAAATGTGGCATGAGGAGCTAATTATTTCTCAAATGACTTGTCAGAAAATTTTGGCTTTTTTTTGCCTTGGAGTTCATTAAAAGCTTTCACCTGCCATTTAGCTCTCCCGTATAAGTCGTTATGATGTTGAGACAAGAAGGATCCTTAGGTTTCTGCTTTGAAAATAATAGAGCTGCTTATGCCTTCTCTGGCAAGGGCAGGTCCGTGCTGCTGGGTTGTGCACCGAGCCTCCAGCCTTGTTGGAGAGGAAAGGAAGGGTATGTGTAGAAGCATTCATAGTTCCATTTGTAGTTTGTAACATGTTTTGTAGGAGGTGGTGCTGCTTAAAATGCACAGCTGGGCTGCAAGCCCATGGTGTCCCATGAACTTAGACTTCTGAGGAAAAGTTAGCTTTGGTAGCTTTGCTCACTATTTTGGCACTATGACATACATTGTTAAGGAGCTGAATACCCTCCTCTGCTTTATACATACAGTGTCTTAGGCTGGTGGGATTGTCTGGGTATAGACAAAACCAAAATTGAGTGTCTGGAGCCTGTGACACCACTCAGTTGTGAAGATACTTTTAAGTTAGGTCATACTTATTTTTTAATGCCACATCCAACAAATCTCTGTACAACATGGCTCTTGGGGAAAAAAAAGAGTATGGTAGCTGCAATAACATTTTTTCACTTAGTGGTTTGATTTTTGAGCTGCAGGAACATTCCTCTTCTTTTTGTACTTTCTTCTTGGAGAAAAAGTGCATTTTCTTTTGAATCTTGGAGGTGCCACATGATGAACTACTGTGTGTGTGACAAGTCAGTGGGCTGTTCAGTTTCCTCTGTCATGTATCGCTTAAATAGAGGGCTCTAATGTGAACACAGTGTCATGTACCTTACTAATTCATAGCCTCATTGCTCTTTTCATCTCTAGCTGGGGATCAGAGGTCCATTGTGAGATATGGTTTGTATGCATCTTATTCAAAGTAGTCTTGAAGTACTCAAAAAATCCCGTCATACTTCCTGTTAAATCTACACCTTTCTCTCATGGAAAACTTCTCTTTGCATGTTACTGAGCTTTATAAAGTCCTGATCTTTAATATGCGTGGTGCACACCTTCTCTACCTCTTTATGTATTGAAAGACAGTGTTTCTTTTCCATTTTCAATTCCCTAACTTATTAAGTCTGGGATGGAAAGGCATATAAGATAAAAAAGGAACCTATTTTACTTGAAGAATCATCCCTGTCTGCCCAGTTTTACTGTTATGGCATGCTCACATAAAAGAAAAGGTGGACCATTAGCCAAATCTTCCGCCAAAGGAATATTTAGTAATATCAGCGAGGTAAGGTAGTCTGGGATTTCCAGAAAGAACTGCTCTTCTGCCCATCTCTTCTACCTATGTAGAATTTCTGCTATTTAGAAATTGTGACTTGCAGTGCCTACAGCTGAAGGTCTTGCATTTACCCGCCCCAGTGCTTTTGAGAATAAGTAAATAAGTAAGATAGAATAGGTTTTCTTTTATATCCCTAGATAAGATTTATTCTTGCCTTTGATCCACCCTTTCATGATTTCAAGCAGTAAAGAGGTAATGTTGGCCTGGAGAATAACCAAAGGTATTAGGGGATTGCTTGGAAGCATGGAAACCAAATAGCAAGCATGTATAAAATCAATCTGTGTGGGGAGATTACTGACAGTTTCAGCCAGGAGGTGTTGAATATTGGCTGTGGTATGACAGTACAGCTGAAAGGATACATGCAGTCTTATGGGTGCCAACCTGGAAAATATTAAGTGTGGAGCTGGTGGTAGCAAGGTCCTTTTTAGATTAGTGTGAAGTTAATGTCTGTGCTTAAAAAATAGGATGAAAACTTGAGCTCAGAAATGAGCTGTGTGTGCTGCTGGAGGTCTGGAAAAAGTAGATTTTTTGTGTGTTTGTTTTCAGAAGCATGCAGAAGCACAGCTTTTTGGCATCTGCTATAGATGACTAGCAATGAAAAGATTGAAGTCTTATCACAAAAACAAAAAGGTGATTTATTGGAAATGTCAAGGAATAAATCATGGAGCCTAACAGGCCTGTTAAACAAGCTTCTTGGTTTGGGTATGTTTAAAAGCGGGAAGGCTTGAATGGTTCTTCTAGTTTATAAACTTGGATGCCTAGACAGATTGCTTGGAAACTGATATGAGCAAATAGTTTGTTCTGAGACTCATTGAAAGTGGAACAAAAAGAAGCTGTGTTTTTTGGCTAGTCCATCATTTGCAGAATTTTTGAGGCTAATAAGGTAGGAAAAAGTAAAGTAGTGTGGAAACCGTGACATGATCCTGTAATTTCTCCTCCTTTAACTGGCCTATTAAAATTTTACAGAGCTCTTTAGAGAGTGTTTTTAAGCTGCAACTTGTCATATTTTTGGTGGTGGTGGTGCTAAAACACCTCTACAGAAAGACTGGGTGTTTTAGCTGAAAGCTTATGTGAAAATACATTAGTTTTGACCAAGTTGTCAACAAAAGATGGTGTTGGTGAGACAGAAGATACTCATTTGCCATCCTGGGACAAAGAGCACAGGGTAAAATTGCTGTTTGGTTGGAGTGATCTGCATTTTTTTTTTATATTATGGGATTTTTACTGACCCTGTTTACTATATATATCCTATGTCATATAGTATAATAAAATTGTCAGTTCCATTGGTTTAAATTACATCTGAAATGAAAAACTAATAATGCTTTACTATTAAGTATCATCTCTCATTAAGGCCTTGGTACTCCATTTAACATCAGAATGACTAATTGTTTTGGTTATGAATTTTGTGAAACAATAAAGGAAGGTGCAGAGGTTGAAAAAAATTCTCATGGTAGGTGTTCTAGATATAGGAGAATACTAGTAAAGCCTCTGAAGTTGGGAAATGGGGAAGAAAGCCTTGGTCTTAACACTTGTACAGTTAGGACAGGATTGGATTGACTTGATAAACTGGTATTGTTCAGACAAGGAGTCCATGGACAAGGAAGGAGGCAGTGATATTTCTTGTTTGGTTTCTTTGTTATATATATCAGAGTTACTTTGTCTTAGAGATCCTGAAAACATAGTCCTAGATCCATTGCTGCCAGTTTCTGCTAGTGGCATCTAGGCTTAAATTTGGCCTTGTGAGTGAATTATAACTTTTTTGTTTGACTTGGCAACATTTCAACAGCTAACAAATGAAATTCAGATGTATGTGACTGATACTTGATGCCATATCACTGTATTTTTTAGCATTACATATTTTCTTATGGACTGTCTAAAAGTGCTTAATTTTCTAGTCATAATGTTTTTCTATCAATTTATCTTTTGTCACCCATTGGTCTGGCATATGCTATGCTAGTTTACTCTGAGAAAATCTTGTAGAATTACCTTGATTTGCAGGGAGATAAGTGAAGGTGGTTGTCTGCAAAATGATGTGTAGAGTGGGAATCTACAGAATTCTCTGCTGAAAATGGATTGTGGAATCTGGAAAGCGTATTACAGGAAAAATAAGACATTTCAGCCTGCCTCCTTGAGAAGTGCTGTTGTATTGTTTTAAACATTGTTATTCTCGTTGTCCATACAGATGAGAAATTTAAATGGAATGATGTCATTTGCAGACCTGGGGAAAAAAATCTCCATGGTAGAAAATCAGTAATTGCCATGTCTCTCCCAGCTTTTGCAGCACTTCACTTTACCCAAGGTAGCTCTTTTTCAGTGTATTTGCTTCTTGTTAATAGTCATGCTTTATGTTACTTAGTAGCACAAATGTGTACCTCTACACAGCTGTTAAACTTTCCAAGACATTTGTGAAAAGGAAATACTAAATGTGAACAGTGTGCAAGTGTTCCCTTGCAAGAAAGTAAATTCTTTCCATCAGTCAGGAAATAGACACTGTATTGTGTTATTGATCACAAACATTGAGCATAACCAAGCAAAATACTGGAATTTATCTCATTGTAGAATTCAGGAATAGTTCAGGGTGGCATTTTACAATAATGCTGCATTAATTTGAGCATTTGGGGTGGGGGAACAAAAAGTTAAGTGATTACAAATATCTTAAGTGTTTTAGTGCCTAGTCTTAAATGTAATGGTGGACTTGAAACTGCTTGAAACTGCTGCTTTTTTTAAGCAATGATGAAAATGAGCGCCCCATCATTTCACTTAGCCATCCATAATTTCATGTTCTCACTTAGGATATGTTGCAACATTTTAAAAACTACACATATAGTCTTAAGCATCAGCAAATATAAAGTATGTTATGAATGATTCAATCATTTCTCAATAATTAATTTAGAGCTAAGGTCTTCAGTATAACATACTTTTTTGCATAGTTGTGCTAATTTTGGTGTGGTTTTTTGCAGCTAAAATGGAGAAGCTTTTCATCAGAAAAGTTTTGGTTATCAAAGTACAATGAACTCTTGTAAGCTTGTGTGATGGCTGAATACGAATATGCTATAACAAGAGCAAATTTTTATCATTCTTGACAGCCAGATTTTGACTAGCCCCTTTTGTGGGTGTGCAAGGCTGGCAGATAAAAAAACCCAAACTTCTCTGGAGACAACAGAAGACAAGCTTCCAAGTGTCTTTGTGTACTACCTGAGGGCTGGTTGTAATTGCAGCCTCTGTATACAATGGACCAGAAGGAATAATATTTCATTACTGTGTGCATTCATTCAGGTAACGTACATGGCACATATTTAACACAGGAGAGGGCTCTGAGAATTTCATGGACAGGTTTAGGGTGAGTATGTTCCTCATATGTGGTGAAATTATGGATCATTTCCACTGAGCATTTCCTATCCTCTCTACGTAGCAGTATGTTTTACAGTTTGCCATGTTGGCTTTCAGACTGGTTCTTAAAAATTGCCCCAGACCTTAGAAAACCTAGCAACTGCTGTGCAGAAAACTGGGAACAGTTAGGTGTGGATACTAATGTGCCTTCAGTGCTTTTTGGACTTACTGTTGTTCAGTATGTCAACCTGCTATGGAAGTTACTGTCAGCAGCTCCACAATCCATACTATTTTACCAATATAGTTTGACACACCTTTCTTTCAAGAAGCTATTACCATTGGACTTAGTGCTGTTGTTGTTGTTACCCTAAGTGTTGCAGACAGTGTCTTGGCATTCTGTTTGCATGAGGGATCTGGTTTGTGACCTCATGATACATCTGCTGCGGGCTTTTGATAGCTGATGTAATTTTTCCCCAAACAAAGGCTTCCATTTATATTGTGTTCAGTATCTCCTGAAATCCAATAAAAAGGGCAGAAAAAGTATTGCTGAGAAAAATGCAACACATACCAATAGAACAAGAATCAGGTAAACCTAGTATAAGAAACAAGTATAAAGCCAATAGTAAGCTGAAAAATGTGGAACATGATTTTACGGTTATTCCAGTTGTTTGTGTCAATCTACAAACTGAAAGAGGAAAACTTCTTGCAAACAAAGTCATATAGTTCATGGAATAAAAATTATTTTAATTGTTCACAGGTAAGTATGTTTCATCATTACTGCTGTTTTGTCCATCACATATCCACAAGTTTGTTCATATGCTTAAATCCTTGGTTTTGACCTGTACAGGGTAGATGCTGTGTTAGTAAAAAACACTGTAAAAATGGGAAAATTTCTTTACATACAGTGGGAATCATTAGCAGTGAGGGACACTAAGTTGTGTTTTCCTGAACTGCTGTGTTTTCATAAATTCAGAACCACATTTAACATTTTGAGCTTGATGTGAAATCATGCAAACCTCAAAACATGGGAAATCTGAAACAATTGATGGTAGTAATACTGAGAAATCTTTTGGCCAAACAGTAAAATAAGCATGTGTTCAGAATATATATTTTGTGTTTATGTATAGGATCCTCATGAACAGCTTTGGGTTTATGGAATCGTAGTCATCAGGATGATAAAGATGTTTGAATACTATTCAAAGCATCTTTTTTTAGTACAAATTTGGATGAAGTTGTAGAGCGTGGAAAAACTGAACTTGTGCCAAATGGTGTACATGCATTTCTGGCTGTGAAAAAACTGTTTGATACAGGAGTAGTCCTCACTGAACACTTGAAGGCTTTTGCTGGGTAGTGGAAAGGTGGTGCTCACTTTTGTTCTCCAAACAAGAGACCATTTACTTACTTAAGCATGCTGTGGGAAGGTAGCTTCGATGGTTTATATTGCTGCCAGTGGATATTGCTGATGCACTTTCCAAGCCACTGATTTGCTGGCCTTAGTGAGCCGATGTTTATCATCTTCCACTTTAAGTTGTTGTTTTTGTCCTTGGTGTTTGCACCCTTCAAACATTTGTGGAATGTTTTGTGTTCTTTTCTTGGCTGTCGTGGTGTCAGTCCAACCAAATGCTCATCTTCATTCCTCTGCCCTGAATGTCTTCCAAGTTCCCTTTGTTGTTTCCAGTGGAGTAAAATCAAACCTGGTAAACAAGCTGATGATATGTCGATATGATGTATTATTTTTAATATTGAATTGGAAAGCAAGTTTGCAAGTAATTTGTTATATATTACCACTCTTAGGGAACTGTAATGAAGAAAGAGATCTATGTTTATTCTCTATTCCTTTTAGGCTATTTTTATCAGAGGAGGCAAATTGTATTTTTCAAATACAATTCTTGCAAGAAATAGGCCAGAGTTGCAGTGTCTTCTCTGTTTGTTCTTTGTCCATCACATATGATTCTTGCAGTTCTCATGAGGATCAAATCATCTTAGAAATCTTAAAGGCAGGTTTCTATCCAAGAGCAACCACTTCACTGCCTTAGGATAGGAAAGAAAAATCCAGAACAGCTTTGACAAAGTCTGAATTTTGTAAATTGTTCCATCACTTCCAAATTACCACTATCAAAGCCTTTTTTTCCAGGGATGCTAGGACAGCTCACTAAGGTTTTGCTTCGCAGATTCAAGCTTTAAATACTTCCTTGGGAAAAGGTTTGTCGCAGGGCTTCTTAAATGGTTGGTTCTTATGAAAATCTGGACCATGAGGTGAGTTATACCAGGATGGTCCACACGTCCCAGCCATGAGATATCTTTTGGGGTAACCCAGATTCCTCAGCAGTCTCTCAGGAAATGTGACACTGCTGTGAGAGCTGCTTATGTCCTTTCTTACAGCAAATATGCAGTAAAATTCCCCAGTGAACCATAATAGAGGTAATAAAGCAGCTTTGTTCTGGAAGACTGTGTTGAAATCTGTTCCTCTTAGAACTAGTTTTGATTTTTTCATTCTATCGTGTGCTGTGCTGCTTATCACGGGCTTTTTGGTTTTGCCAACAGAAATCTGCCCCTTCTTCTGGTTGGTTCGGTTGGTTTTTTTTAATTCTAAACTGGGATTAGAGTTTAGCAAATGTGTATTTGCTGGAGACAAGAACTGGAAGTCATTTTTAAAATATTTTGCTTTCATAATATCCAGATGTGTCTAGACTTCCTTTGTCAACTGTGGTGACGACATCTCAGTTTTCTTCTTTTCCTTTCATTTTGTGTTCTTCACAATTGTGTAATTCAAAGGATAAACTGTGGCTTAGTCCTCCATGTAAAGTGTGACACAGGGATATGATCTGGTTCCCCTCAGCATCTGTTCTGAATTGAAATCATGTTCTGTCTGCACAGAAGAGCTCTTGCTAAGTGTGTGTGCATGTCACCTTTTCATACTGTTGGATTCCCACTTCTAGGAATTGTGCAACACTCCAGTTGGGCATTGTGTTGAAGAGGGCTGGTCAACAACTTCCCAAAAGGCTTTCCCATCAGAAAGAACTTATTTGTGTCATGTAGCCATTAGTGGGAGCTTACTACTTCCATGATTTTTTTAAATTGAAGTACTGCATTGCTAGATTTTGAGAGTGTATTGTAAACTAGTGTTTAATATAACAAGTACTATACTGTGTGTTGACTTTTAAGATATTGTGATGTTTCTGAAATGATGAGTTTCAACGAAAAGTAGGACTCAGATTCAAGTTTTAGACAAGAAAATATTTAGAAAGTTGGGAGGGTTTCTTGAGAATGTGAAGTCTAAGGTTCGGTACTGTCTGGTAGGAATGTGGTCATAATTGCACTTTTAACAATCTTAAAAATGATGCTATTCATCTTCTCAGGAGCTGTTATGCATACTTGAGCTTGTACATGGATTTGGCAGTAAATCACATACAGAGATTTATTACTAGGTATCAACTTAAAGCGATCACCATGATAAATGCCTACTTCTTTGTTTATATTGTTTTTCATTTAATATTCTATATAAATCTTGTCCCTGTAATACTGTGAAAGAGCTGCCATCTGACAACTCTCTCTCTCTCTCTCTCTTCCCCCCCCCCCCCCCCCCCAGCATCTCATTATCTTCTAGATGGAAAGAGCTGGTTGCGATGTTTTCTTCAGACTTTGAATTGTCTCCTGCAACTTCTGTGTGATGGCACAATAGCTGCAGACCTTGGATATATAGTGTCAGTGATATGTTGGTTACTAGGTTCATTTGTCCCCCAACAAAAAAAGATTTCTTCGGAAATGGTCTCATCCTTGCTTTATGATGGCTTTGGGATTGAAAAGATTATAATCAGGCCCTAAAGTTACCACTCAGGTAGTGGTTCCCAGTTAATTTTCTGTCCTCATACTCTGGTTATATCTTGCAGAATTAGCGGTCCAGAGCAAATATCACTGGGAGAGTTGGGTGCTTCTCTTGAATGCCTTTTTCAGACTTCTACAAAATAGTTGGTAAATGTTTCAGGGTTGCAAAACCAAGTAAAATGGAGAGGTTATGGCTGTATTGCTTTGTGTGATCTCTTCTCCTCCTTCTGTGTGTTGTTTTTCAGTGAAAACTCCTTCACAAAATACTCCAATGAGCACCTCTGTTGTGACATTTTCTGCAAAGATTTGTGTACCCATGGCTGTGGTAGATATTGTCAGTCTTGTTACAGGACCAGCAAATCAAAATGTCCTCTTGCTACAGCAGACAGGTCTGTTTTGGTTGCCAAAAATGTGCATTCTTAGCTCATTATCCTTCATGGGAAAAATTAACCATTTATTATGGACAGAAGCATTTTCTTACACTGTTCTTTACAGTGCACAGGTCTGTTTAGGAAGGGGAGGAACAGTTGGTGGAGACTGGTTTTAGCTTCTCTGCTGCCATTTGAGAGGGGCAAGTGGAGTTTTTCATGACTGCCTTTGCCCTACCTCCCTTATATTTCTCAACTGTTGAACCAGGTGTAGAGCTGTTAAAGGCTCAACACAGCTGCACAGCTGTGCCAGTGTTATGCTTGGATCACCTATATGGGTGTTTGTGCAGGAAAAGCTGTATGACTGAGCTGGATAAAAGTAGTAGTAACTAAATCATTGCCTAGTAAATTCCTGGGAACGTATTTTGCTTGTCCCAAAATATTTATAAAGGGAATGTTCATTTGCCAATTTTGAGCAGAAGAAAATAAATTGAGGTAAATTTACAGAAGTACTGTTTAAGGAGGGGGCAGGGGTAAAGAGGTGGTTTAAAATCAATGGTTTTAACATACACACTCCTCCTCCACTTGCAGTTTTTTGCATCCAGAAAATGAACCCAGGCCTCTTTCCTATTCATACTAGTTTTTCAAAATGAGAAGCTTTATAGATTGTCCAACAAGCTTTAAAGAATAACATGAATTGTTGCAAGTGAAATTTTTCATTGATTTGCTTAGTGAGTAACAGTAAAAGACATATCAGATCTTTTTTTAAGTGAAACTACTGACTGGATCTTGTCCCATTCTGCCAAAAGAAAACATCGATTGGTGTCATCCCTAGGGAAAACTTTGGTGCAATCTACAGTGATCTGATAAGAGTGATGAAAATTAAGTAGTTCTGTTGGCAGTTTAGGTCTACATATCTTGCACTTAGCTTTCAAACTAACTGTATTCTTCAGCCAGACACAGTAATTAGTAATTTTGAAAAATATGGGCTGTACAGGATTTTGGATGCTCAGACGCTGAAAAGAACCTCAACTGCTCAGTTTTGGTGAAAGATTAGCCAGATCCTTAACTTGCCTACTGGGGAGGAGGGGGGCATTTCAAGATCAGAGAGGTGGTGTGTCTCAAGAATTTGTTTCTCTTTAAGATTTTGCCAGGGATAGATTCCAGTATTTCCCTGTCTTGCCAACCAGTAAAGCAGCTTGCACAGTTGCGAGCTAGGTTAGCTACAAATACCTGTTTGTAATTCATCATCTGAGCTATGAATTTGGTAGAGGGGCAGACCTGAGAAAGTGAAATGATTGACCTTGTTTTGAGTCATACCAGTTCCTTATGAAAATTAATTTATCTAAAATGTATGAATGAAACAAATTATAGGTTAAGTGAGCTGTATTTCCTGCATAAACAGTAACATAGTAATGGACCAATTAATGAACTTCCTAGCTGAATGCATCCCTATCTGCCCAACCTGAAGATGTTACTTGATAGACATGCCATTTTAAAGTACAGTTTCTGATGCCATCTCACACTACCATTATCCCTGATCGGGTCTTATTGTTCCTTTTTTATTTTATCCATTGCAAAGTATGTAGGGCTGAGCGTTGCTTTTTAATGCACTTGTAAGTTGTAGTTCACACCTGCTTTATAGACCAAGGAATGTTATAAAGTTCATGTGTCTATTTAAAAACAGAGTAACCCAGAAACAGAGATGTAAAGCAATAACTTTTTGACCATAAGTGAAAATTTCACCTGTCATACAACTCATGTTACTATGGAGCATACTCTTGAAACCCTTTTGTAAAAACTCATCTTAGAACAACTTTCTCCCTCTGCCCCTAAAGGCTGAAGATTACCTGGGCTTAAATTGAATTTAACTTCTTATAATACCTTGTAGGCTGGCCATCTTCTCAGAGTTTGTATTTTTGCTGGTACATGCACAAGCTTGAGCATGTGTGAGCTTCCATCACAGCAGTTGGGTGTGCTGTCATTTGGAGCCGTTAATACTGACAGTTAAGATAGATACACTATTGATGGGACAGTGCTCTAGTTGTGTTCAATACTATTGGTGATGTAAGAGTGGAACAGATGTACATAAAAGCCAAATAAATTTGCGGTTTTCTTTTTCTGAAGCCAGCCAATACTGGTTGTACTTGCCTTCTTCATAGCAAATTTATTTCGGAACACATTCTTAATAGAGATAGTTGCAAGAACCCGCATGCCCTGCATAGGCAAAACCTCAAAAAAAAAAAAAAATCCAGTGCCAATGGTGAGTTTTGGTAAAGGTTCCAGCTGAATTTATTCATATCTGTCTTGCAGTTGGAGTTGCATGAAAGTGAGGAAAACATGACAATGAGCAGTTAAGTTTTCAACAGTATTAGAACTGAAGGATTTTGGAAATAAACTTATGCAACTTCTTCAGTAGCTATACAGAATCTGTATCAATGTGAACAGGATATCTGTATGGCTAGATCAGTAATACTAGCCATACTATGTGTTTTACTCATGAGAATAGTCCCAGTGAAGTGTATATATGTCTGGGAAGAAATATTTAACACTACTTCAACACCAAAGTGTGTGTATGCTTGGAAATGCAGTGGTAATGGTCGAACTTTCAGGCTAGTCACAAAATTTTTGTGGCACTTAAGCCAGAAATAGCTGCTCCTTTGGAGAATTTTCAAGCATATTCTGTGTAAGAATATTCTGATGCATCAACTTGTGGCATGGATAGACAATTTTCTGAATAATCAGCAACTACTAGAGAAAGGTATCACATGAAAAATTTACATCCTACCCCCATGTGTCAAAACTACTTAGTGCAGAGCTTACAGATCAAACTAATTCCTGTCAAACTATGTACCAAAGGATGGAGCTTTGGAAGGAGAATTCATTCACCATTAAATAACTTACAATGTGTAGAAATATTTTCAGAATGGGGAAAAAACCTGGGAAGCTGGGATTTAACTGTGTGCTTTTAATGTTTTGGATTTAGTCAATGTTATGTTAATATTCGAGGACAAACTAAACGTTGAGGAAGCTAAACATATGCCCTGGTTAAACCTGTGTTTGCTGTCTGCAACACCAATTAAAAGAACAAAGCCACCTACACATGGTGGAGGGAGTAGCTTCTTTTCAGTGATTACCAGAAGTTATATTAGCAATGGACATACAGAAATGTTCTTCCTATGCTGTGACTATTGAAATAATAAAATGAGCAAGGTTTATATACTGGTGGCTGAGATTGAGGACTGCAAGTACTTGTGCTTTCAATTTCTCTTGGTTAAATGTCTTGTAGGCTTTGGTCTGTCTTGGGGGTGTTGGGAAAGTGATGGATTTAGTCCTTTGGTCATGGGTTTCCTGGGCTGCCAGTACTGAGAGGTGTACATTCTTTCCCCTTTTGTCCAATTTCCTCCCTTTGAAGTGGAGATCAAGCTTCCATTGAAAGCAGAGGTTGTCCAGATACATGACACATGAACATCTGACTTTATTTGAGGGTACTTGAAAGGCTTTTATTACTTTCTTTTAACATTTCTGTCTCGTAATATCATCCTAAATCACACTATGAAATGAAATCATAGTAGTTACTGCCTAGATTCCCCGTGTGTTGTAGAAAGCTTAATGCTTTATGTACAGGATCTTTCAAGGCCTAGCTGAGATTTTAGCTGCATTGTCTTCCATATGTTTGCAAAAAAACTTTCATCATCTGCATCTAATTTAGCAGAGAGCTGGAATGCCGGAAACATATTTTTGTTCCTGATGAAATATAACTGCAAGTACTTTGTGAGTGAAAGCATCAAACTGGAGTTGTTTGTTTATGTAAAGTGGAGAGGATTTCCAAGTTCTAGCTGCTTTTATCTATTTATAGGTTATGGTCCATATCTCTTTGGTGTGGCCTGAGCCTGGAGGGCTGTGAGGAGCCAATGCTGAAGTCATTAGGTTACCTGTGGTTTGACTTAGCTCTTGGTGTAGGGTAGAGGAGGCTTGCTGCTGCTCAGGTCTTGCTGCATGTATTTGTGTGACGATCTAAAGTCCTTAATGAGCTGGCTGCTCCTGTAGGTTTCTTGCATATCCTAACAAAAGACACTTGGTGATGTTTGCTCTCTTAATATCTTGCGCTTAGACTCTTCAGCTGGCCTTGATGCAGAAGGTAGTAGATGATACTGCTCTATTACAATGCCTAGTCACAAATAGCAGCTGAATTAACAATTTTATTTTTTGTTTTGCTGAAACTTGTGGCAAATTTCATCATCCTAAGAGGCAAAGTGAGTTGGTGCTTGTAAGCATTGGTATGTTTTATATGTATTTCATCCTTTCTTTTACCAGCTTACTGCCAGGGAAGCTGAATGCCTTCCACAAAAAAAATAAGTCTGACATCTGTTAGCGGTGCTTGATTGGTTTTCTCTCTGTCAATTCTGAAAATTTTATGTATAAAGTTATTTTTTATCTCTTTGAAACTTCCAGGGCATTTGACTGTTTTGTTAGGAAATGCAAAGTCAAAGAATTGTTTTTGATGAATCTTGCTGTTTACTCTAACAGTTCTGAAGCGGCACCAGCAGTCTTATGTCTTCTAAAAGACAAAGGCCTTAGGAATAATTGAAAACAAAAAAGTGAAGAATTAGAAAAGCTTTTCCAGAGCTAATGTAAAAAGAGAATTCAGGTCACAAGACAATAATCAGGGCATCTGTTCTGCAAACTCCTTAAGTATGAAGTTCTTCATGTTTTCTAGAAAACCCAATTGTTGCTGCAATGTCATGCATTATTTACACTGGCTAATCTGTTTTTTTAAAAGGTTAATTATATTTTTCCATTCATAAAGGTTGAAATATTGTCTTGAGAACCATTGTGTCTTTTGGAAGATAAGTTGAAAAATCTTACTCTGTCTGCATCTGTTCTAATTAAAATTGGTTCCTAAATTTGGATAAGTGATGAATCAAGCTGGTATAAAACAGATGATTTTGAGCAAAAATTACTTCCTATGGGGTTGATATCTAGAAATTTTACCTTCCAACTTGGAAGAACAGAGTTAACTTTCAAATCATTACCTTATCAAGAGTAGATGAAAAAGTAAGAGTATAGTTGGGTTGCAGATACAGAGAAAAGGGAAGTCAAGTATGAAGTTACTAGAAGAATAGATTAATTTAATTGCCTTACATTGCCTTTTCTGCAATGTCTGTTCGTTTTAAGTATAATTCTTTGGGAAAAATTGTACATAACTGATAGTTTTAAAATAATAAAAGTCACAGTTGTAGCTTTTACCAGCTCTACTGCACTGGCTTGCATATGGAATAAACTGTGGGGCTGATTACTGTATTTCTATTAACAGTCACCTCACGTAATTCATACTTTCCGGAATGCACCTTATTCTGCAAAAATAAATCGTCAAACAATCTGTGCTTAGGCAAGTAAAGAGCTGCTTGAATTTGTGAGGCACTGATTTAAACTTCTATTGGTTTCCTGCACTGATAAAACGTGTTGCTTTTGAAATGCAGGATGATGTTGGTACAGGTTATAGATAACCTGAAGGTTACAAGTGAGGAAAAAAAGGTGTCCTTTCCTTCTTTCTAAAAAAAAATATTTTTGAAATGGCTATTTTGACACCTGCTGTAGATGACAGAGGAAAAACAAAATGTTCTATGAAAGGAATTTGATTTTGTCCTGTTTTCCTTATCCTGTAGCCACCAAAAAGAAGGGAAAGATAAGAAGACTTACATATGCATTACTCAGGGCTACTGAAACTCCTGGAAGAGCAAAACTGCAGGAACATAATGATGAATTGGTCCTTGAACAAAGCTTGAAACTGCATACAGTAACTACCATGTACAAGTTGTATGAACTGCAAGAAAGGAAATAAACAGTTCAGCTAATAGTAAAAGATTGATAATATGAGTAGGAATTCTTGTAAAATAGCACTTGGGAATCCTGACATCCCTCTTCATGAGGACAACAGTGTATAGAAGATACATTTGATATTTAAGTGCAAGGAGCTACATTGCATTATATTCCTGTTACTGTTCTCCCTCTTTTTGTCTATTCAAGTCCTGGATTGGAGTATGAATTAGATCAGTGCAATTCTACTTTCTGTCCTTTTAAAATATGGGTTCTTGTTCATACCATTTGATTTGTGATCAAGCTTCCTTAATTTTTATTGTTGTGAGCATTGCATAGCAAGTATGTCCCTCCCAGCTTTACGGTGAGTTTATTAGGCTGGGAAGGCCCTGTTCATTCTGATGTGGTTGTGGTTTTCTACATGTAGGAAGGCCTTTCTGTTATATTTCCTTCTTTATTATTCTGTGTTGTTTACTCATTAACATTGGCTGGCTGATTGTATATATCACAGAGCTGTTGTGGTTTCTCATCTGATGATGGCAATTTTTAAAGGTCTGGTGTCACTGAAGGGGTGAAGCTTGAGGACCCAAAAGGAGAGTCATTGGGAGAGGAATGCCTGTTTGTCAGATTGCATGAAACTGCTTTTCCACATGAGGTGCAAAAGGAAGAGCAGTCTGCATCGAGACCAAGAATGTACTTTCCTGCTAGTGAGAAATAAGCTAACCCTGTGCTACCAGAGAGGCAAAGACCTCAGCCAACAGCATTGCTAGAACCATTAGCACAGCAAAATGAGCAGATCAGCCTCGTGATCCTAGTCTTCAAACCATGCTTGCTTGGCAAGTTGATGACTGTTGTCTGCTGTTAAGTTGTATCTGTAATATCCACGTGAAAGTGGTTACTTTCTCCTGTCCTGTAATTTATTGCTTCTGATGGCATGCTACAAATGGGAAGGAGTTTTATTCAGTCATGATTAAGGATGTAATTTGGAGGGAGGCAGGGGGCGGGTTCGGGGATGACATAGTGTATTAGCTAGCTGAGTAGGTAATTTACAGACTGTCTTGACATTAAGAGCGCAATATTATGTAGAATCATAGAGTCGTTTAGGTTGGAAAAGACCTTTAAGATCATCGAGTCCAACCATTAACGTAGCACTGCCAAGTCCACCACTAAACCACGTCCCTAAGTGCCACATCTACACATCTTTTAAATACCTCCAGGGATGGTGACTCAACCACTTCCCTGAGCAGCCTGTTGCAATGCTTGACAACCCTTTCAGTGAAGAAATTTTTCATAATATCCAATCTAAACTTCCCCTGCCGCAACTTGAGGCCATTTCCTCTTGTCCTATTGCTTGTTACTTGGGAAAAGAGATCGACACCCACCTTACTACAACCCCCCCTTCAGGTGGTTGTAAAGAGCGATGAGGTCTCCCCTCAGCCTCCTTTTCTCCAGGCTAAACAGCCCCAGCTCCCTCAGCTGCTCCTCATAAGACTTGTGCTCCAGGCCCCTCAACAACTTGGTTGCCCTTCTCTGGACATGCTCCAGGACCTCAATGTCTTTCCTGTAGTGAGGGGCCCAAAACTGAACACAGTACTCGAGGTGCAGCCTCACCAGTGCTGAGTACAGGGGACAATCACCTCCCTGCTCCTGCTGGCCACACTATTTCTGCCAGGATGCCGTTGGGCTTCTTGGCCACCTGGGCACACTGCTGGCTCATACTCAGCTGACTGTCAACCAACACCCCCAGGTCCTTTTCTGCCGGGCAACTTTCCAGCCACTCTTCCCCAAGCCTGTGGTGTTGTATGGGATTGTTGTCACCCAAGTGCAGGACCTGGCACTTGGCCTTGTTGAATCTCATGCAGTTGGCCTTGGCCCATTGATCCAGCCTGTCCAGATCCCTCTGAAGAACCTTTACACCCTCAAGCAGATCAACACTCGTGCCCAGCTTGGTGTCGTCTGCAAACTTACTGAGGGTGCACTCGATCCCCTCATGCAGATCATTGATAAAGATATTAAACAGAACTGGTCCCAATACTGAGCCCTGGGGAACACCACTTGTGACCAGCTGCCAACTGGATTTAATTTCATTCACCACAACTCTTTGGCCTGGCCATACAACCAGTTTTTTATCTTGGTATCCAAGCATCTTGATGTGTCAGCATGATGACTGGTGGCTTTTGGCAACTCCCTGAGAAACTAATATCGTTCAAGAGTTATCCTAACATGTTTGTTTCCCTGTTGATTTGTTACAGTCAGCAAATTTTTGAAAGATGAAAAAAGAAACTGAAGTGTGATGAGTAACTTAAATCATCACAAAAAGCAAATGTGTATCTTGGAGATAAGCTGGCATTGTTTCCAGAGCTAGTGCTGAAAACATTTCAGAATTAGGCACCAAGTGTTTTAAGTATAGGTGTGAGGAAAAGGAGGCCTGTGTTAGAGAGGAAGAAACATACTGTTTAAAATAGTGCTATATCCTTCTGGTAGTGCTACAGAGATGACCCAAATTCAGGTCCATGTATACTCCTTGTCATTTCATGCTGTAGGGTATGAGGTCAGTTAAAATGAGTGGTAACATGAGTAACACTGAAGTAAATTCTGCACATTCAGGTTTGTAAAAAGAGAAGCCCCAACAATGAGGTTTTTTTTCCTCTTTCACACATGAACTAGAGAAATCTGTTCATGGGGTTCATATTTCAAGGTGTACTTGTCCAATGCAGTAGTTGCAGGCTTGGGAAATCACAGCCATTTAAATGGGGAGAGAAAGAAAAATCAAGAAAGCAACAGTGCAGAGCAATGGTGTCCATATAGAGAGATGGGCTATTTTGGTGGGGGG
Organism: Buteo buteo; assembly: GCF_964188355.1. NCBI lineage: Eukaryota > Metazoa > Chordata > Aves > Accipitriformes > Accipitridae > Buteo > Buteo buteo. The sequence continues at coordinate 65,132,082 of NC_134171.1, forward strand.
AGGGCAGCAAGACTTCTCTGTTGCTTTCACTACAGTAATGTGAAATAGTAAGGCCCTCTGAACGTAGGTGATAACCTGCTTTCCCTTGGGCACACTGATATTCTGCTCTGCAGATAGTGACTTAAAACACAGACTCTCCTTACTGTAAAGGGAGTTAATAAGAGAAGGTAGATCTTGCTGGCTTGTTCTTAGCATTATTTTATGCTGTTAATAAGCTCTGGTGTTCATAGCAGGAGGAATTTATATTTTCGGGATACCTTGCCTCTCTTAAAGTAGATGCTGAATAAATCGAACTATGTAAACATGAACATGCTTAGCACAGTTTCAAAGTGGCTGCAGATTCAGGACCTGCCATCTTTGAATTGTTTCTCTTTTGCTTTTGTGGCTGTTTTGCTGAGTATTAGTCCTAGTTAATGCAATTGTATCCCTTGATGTAGCCTACTTAAAACCTGGAGAGTGTCTGAAGTTGCTTTGCTACTAGCTCGTGCTCTTTTTTTAAGTAAACAAAACAAGAAATGTTTACCTTAACTTTTGTGTAGGTAAGTAACATGTACATGTGTCCTGTTTCTGAATAATTTACTAGGTGAATAACTTAACTTGTTTTTCATTTATTTTTTTTTTTGTGGAGCAATGCCAGAAAAAGATGTTTACATAGTTTTAGCTTGTTTTCAGGTGAGTGAAGATAATCACTTTCTTGCTAAAGTGCTCTTGACTTTAGTTCTGCTTCTCACTCAATTCACATAGCAGACGAGTGGGAGGAGGAAGGCTACCCACTATGGCTGCATGCAATTACACTCTATGTTGCGCAGATTTCAAATGCATTTTATGTAATGACCAGAAAGACATGTGTGAACACAGAATGCTTTTAAAGAAGGTGTGTTCACCTTTTAACTGTGGGTTGTAGTAACAGAGCCTGAAGACTGTGAGTGCAATACAGTACAGAGTTGCATCTTTGGCTTTAATGGTTCCTTCAGTACAAGCCGGAGAAGTAGGTGTTAGCATCCATGCACAGATTGACCTTTTAAAGGATAAGGACCACATGAATTTATACCATTCCTCCATATGAATTAATTTCAAAGTCAGGGGGTAGTATTAGGAATTTGGGGGCAAGTATTTGCTTAGAGCTTTACTGGAAAGGGCAGTGCCACAATGGCTTTATTAGTGTAGTATAGCATAATTTTGCGTTTACTAAAACAATTTAGATGGCATAACATACTCGCTACTGCTTTCTAAAATGTATAGGAAAGATTGTGGACTGTATTTTTCTGATGCAAACTTGTTTTTTAAAAAGTGAAATGTTAATTCTGTAAGTACGAATTACTGCTTTTCCTGGGCAGAAGATGGAAATGTCAACTACAAAGTAATAGTGCTTATTTTGAGTTGGCTTTTTCCATGGAAAGACACACATCTGCTTTTAAAAATTTTGACTATATTGTCTCCAGTATTCTAACATGGAAATTTATGTCAATATGGTTAATGTTTTTAAGTGACAGAGCCAATTACCATTTATATAAAACATTTCTGAACAGCATTATAACTATACTGATTTCTGTTTAAAAGTAGGTCTATTTTAAGTTTAGGTCCTGCTGTGGTTGGCACACAGAGAGGACACAAATCTTGGCACTGGTGCTGAGTTTAGTGGGAATGGAAGCGGATGCACCCTTGAGTGTGCCTAGTTTGAGCCTTTGGTTCTGCCTTGTCCGTGTTTATTTCAGTTGGGACAGTGCCAAGATATTTCCTGAAGCTGGGTGGGTGCTCACTACCTGTGTACAGTACGTGCCTACCTGTTTACTATCCATATGCTCTTTTGGATGCATACAGTACATGTGTAATGTTAACACACACACCATTAAAGTTGCCCCCAAGTGCTGCACTGTCCATGAGCCTCTGGAGGGGGTGAGAAATGGACGTGGTAGTTCAGAATTTCAGTGCAGGCAGGTGCTGTAATTCTGTCGGTTCTTCTGAGACACTGAGGCGGGATGCTCCCAAGTGCACATTTCAGTGATGCTGTGGTCCTTCTGGGGAACACATTTCCAAATGTGAGATGTATACTTCAGAGGATCTCTCAGCAGAATACCAAATGCTGCTGTTACTTGAACTTCTTTGAACTGAAAAGGAAACACATTACATTGTACTTAACAAAGCAGAAGGAAGTAATTTTGCATGAAATGTTAATAGTAAATATGTGAAAAATAAGTCCACAGGCTTCTGTTTATCAAATGTGAACTAATGTAAGACTTAAAAGGTAATTATGGGGTGGGTTGAGGTGGCTTGAATCTTCCTTTGTTTCCACTGTGGCTTCTATGGAGGCACCCAGAAGTAACGTTCCTCCTGCTCTGAACATCTGTGTATCAGGAAAGATGTTGCCAACCAGTACTTGCTGTGCTAGCCTCTTGTTGCCAGAGTTGGGACTTCGCTGGGGCTGTATTTGCTCCGAGCAAGAGATGAATCTGAAGTGTGGTGCAGGCAGCAAATGTTCCTCTTCCTCCCACTCTCCAGCAACCACAAACCCTTTTTGCAGAACCCGTGTGCTCCTTCAATTTAGAAGAATTGCAGCAGATTTGGGAGGAGGCTTTTGCTGCCATAGACAAACTAGAATGTATTTTTCCCGCCTGTCAGTGTACTTAGTGAATGTAACTTGTAACATCTTAATTCTCTTGGTCAATTTTACAGGGAATATGGAAGGCCTGGACTGCTGTGAATAGGACAACATGGGAAATCCTGTTGTGTTGGATTTCTTAAAAGAGCATGCAGCCTCGTTCCATTCTCAGTGATTCACTGTCAGAGAGCTGCTGACATCCATACTCAGATGCCTTTTGCCATCAGTCTTTGAGAACAAAGAGTAGTGCCAGAGATTATTTTTATACTTTGAGAGATCATCTGTTGAGATCATGCTTGGACACAACTCTCAATCAATTCTTTTGTAAGTGAAGCCAGTAAGTGCTGAAGTATTCACCACTCACATGTGGGAATTGAGTTACTTTTAAACTGTCCTTAGGATCACTTTCTCCATGTGAAGTATGAAGCTGTAAACAGGGTTTGAAGTTTTTCAGTGTCAGGTATTCAGAGGCAGTGTAACCCGTTGGTTCAGAGAGACATCTGGGAGTTGGAATATCTTTTTGCTGTTCCAGATGCTGCTGTTGACTTGCTCCCTGACCTTTTCACTGCTCAGTATTTCAGCTTGTGAGACTTGCCAACTGTTCTGCATTTCTTTGTCCATCTTGCATCACTTGACCCTTGAGCTGCCAGAGGCTCTTTTCTGTCTTGTCTGTAGTTTTGTATGTTTCTCCAGATAGTTACAGCTGATTTTCTGCTGTATGCAATTTTTCTCTAGCATTGCCAGTTTTACAGAATAAGACACCTGAAGTGGAAGCCTGGGCAGAAACCTGGAAGATCAGGGACCGTTCTAATCACACCTTCACTTTTTGAGTCACATTGGTAGCAGCAACCTTGTCTTGCAACTGTGTGTTACCATGTGAGGAAAAAGCTGAGGATGTATGTGCATAAGTAACATGCAAAAGTGTAACAGTGTTATCCTTGTAAGTTGCTCCTTAAGCCAGACAGATTGTATGTAAATGTCTATCAGTTATACAAGTCTTCTACAGGTAGAGTCCATCTTGCCTCAGAAAAGACAGTGGGATTAGGAATTGATGGAGATAACAAAACGTCATTTCTAGGTGTCAGAAGAGAGTCTGTAATGGACAAAGTGCTCTTAGCTGTGCAATTTCATTAGGCCTCCTGCTGCCGCAACAGTAGTGGAAGGACAAGAAAGGGTTTACCTGAATGTTGCTGCATGGATTTAAACAGAATAGGACCTAATGGCAAAGGCAGCAAAAGTTAACCTGTGACGGTTACCCAAAATACTGATCTGACAGCGTGATGCTGTAGTCACAGAACTGCAGTTGCTTTGCTTTACATAGCATTAGCTGACAGATATGGGGGACACTCTGAAATACTTTGTTACTCAGCTATCTCTACAAAGGAAGCCAAAATGATTTTATTGCTGTGTGGGGAAGTAGTAAGTTCTAACAAGTAGAGAAATTATATGTTTAGGACTAACTCTGAGCTCCATTCAGTGCTGGCTGCAGAAAGGACAAAGGGGAGGGAAGAGGTTCTGACTCTGTGGTCTCCCCATCTGTCAGTGTTTTGTATCAAAGACCACACTAAATATGGAGGCACTACTATTGATCATTGCTTTTTCAAGAGCAATTACAAAGTGTCTGTCACACTTCAGCTTCCTATCTGCCAGCTTGGGCTGACTGCTGTCCTGAACATAATAGGGCAGAAGTTTTTTGAGAGACTAGTGTGTTACATGATTCCTAAAAGTTAATTAAGTCTGATGTCTGTCAGTGACCCTAGACCATGGGCAGATTCATACCGGGACAAGTGCAGCCGGTACTGTGCATATGGTGAGGGAAAATGAGCTAGTGTCCAGACCTCATCTACAGGGTTTGAACTGTGCACATGTATACTAACACTAGTCACAACCACAGAAAATAAATTTGCACACACAAAAGTTGACTTTTCAAAGGTGCCTGATGGAATTTGTTAACGAATTTCCATTGTAATTCACAAGAAGTTGAATACCATCTTATGTTCTTTATAAATTTTCTAGTCCCATTTTATTTGGGTTATTTATAGCTGTGCTTGAGTTCCTGTAAGCGAACAGTAGGCTTGTAAAAGTTTGGCTAGTGTAGGAATATCTGTAGGATGGTTCTGGCGTGGAAATGCAAATCATGTACTAAGGAGTTATATTTGACCAAGACTTCAATTTTCTGGCAAAATTATTGGTTCTTGGTTTTGGAACTGATCCCAAAACGCGTTGAAAAGTAATGGAAGTCTTTCCCTTAGCTTCACTGGGCAGTGGATCAGGCCTTCTACAATCTGACTGCTGATAACACCTCTCACAATTTTTTATTGCCTAAGCAGTAATTATTTAGGCCTTGCAAGTGAAATTCTTTGAAGCAAAATATCTTCAGGCTGTCCCTGATAGGACAAAAATGAGAGTGGGGAATGCAGAACAGCCAGATGTATCTGTGATTAGGAGTGTTACTGCCAGCAGTACAAAAGGTTTCTCAGATGTTGCAGAAAACCTTCTGGATAAAAGTATAATGTCTGTTCTGAAGGCTTGTGGAGGAAAGCTACTGGCAAGTGCACTGCTGAAGCTTTTGAAAAAGAACAAGACGGGAATGCTTTAAAATCTGTCCTTGCAGTGACAGAACTCGAGACATGCTTCTTGCAATGTGCATCTTGTAAAAATGGTTGCTAAGCACTAGCAGAAAGTCAACTCTCTTTTTAAGTATTTTTTTACCTCTTTGACTGTTTTTTTCCTTCCATGTGCAATATTCTGTGGACACAACAGATGACTAGCAACTATTTGAAGCACCATGATGGTGAGAAATAGGCCAATCTTTTGCTTCCTGCAGCAGTTGCTCACAAACATGTCTGTGTTGTAGCAGAGGTTCAGGTGTCTTGAGACATACTCTGAGTAAGATAAATGCAGACAATGCCTTCACATACTAAATGTTTTTATGAAGTTGTTACTCAGCCAGACTAAATGAAGAAAAATCAAAAGGAAACTCGCTGCTCAGAGGCAGCACTCTGTACCTGAAAAATACTGATAACCTTAAACTTAGGCACTTATGCTCTATATAGCTCATGGGAGATAAGTCGGAAGGAACCCAAAATTAGACAACACTTGGGATGTGAGTTACATCTCTTCATGCAAGTGTTGCAGTACTGAAGTAATCTAATTTTATATAGAACTGTTGTGTCACAAATATTTTTATGAATTTTGCATGTGTATATATGTGTATGTGTATATATATTTGGCAGATGTGTTCATCAATGACCAAGTCAATTGTTGCTGCAAAATTGCAGCCTTTTACTGGATAACTGTTAATGTGCCTGTCATGGAGACGTCATCTCCATGCAGTGTTGCACTGCTTGCCCTTTTGGGAAAGCAAGGGGATTAGACCATGCAACAGGCTGGAGGAGTACAGTTCTGGGGCAGGCACTTTGGTGGCTTCTCATCTTTCTCCTTTTTGTGCCAGGCTGACATTGAGCTGCAAAGGACCTGATACAGCATCTGAGCAACTGCAAAGATGAAAAAGGGTTGCTGGAAGTGAATGCTCATGATGTTTTGCACGCTTGAAATGTGCTATCTTGGCCATGAGAAATTTCAGTGAGAATAAAAACATACTGCAAACCATCAGGGTTTCTTGCCAAATGGATCATCTTGGTGCAATCCTGTGACTATTCATTGTAACTGGATTTGCTGTGCTTTAATGACTTCTTTGACTAGTTCCTGGCAAAGTGCTGGGATCTGGGGGAGCTGCCTAATTCTGTATTTTAAGTATTGAGTGAGTGGTAGCTGAGGAGAAACACTGTCCTGCTTTCTGTGCGTGGCACCAGCACAGCCCTTCCACATTGGCAAGGATAACATAAGTGCAGTTATTTGCCTTCTAGACAGACTAGTGAGAGAGGCAGATGCCCTTATGGGAGCAAAAAAAAGCTTGGATTGGGGCCAACAGAGGTAGATGGCAATGGGCTCCATGGACCAGGAGATGATGATGCAGAGCCAGTGTGTCAGGGAACATTTCTCATTTTGTTTACTTTGAACTCCCAATGTTCAGACAAGCCCAAGAGAGTTAGCCCACAGCAAGCCCTAAATGAATAGACCATGTAGCATTTGTTTAGTTCTGGTCATTACCTAAACTGGAGGTTGGCCAAGTCAGTAGAGTTGACTCTGGCAGCAAGTACAAGTTGTGTTTCCTGTTCAGAAGATGGGTTTGAGGAATATGCTCATTTAGTGCTTGAAAATGCATGGCTTTCTGCCTTGTCTTATGAGAGCAAGAGGACTTGGAGTACGTTGATGTAATTCCACACTTTGTCATGTGTTATTTACATACTGTTTGCACCTCGCTGTTCTCTGCATCAGTGCCAGCACCCTGATATTTCTGCAATTTATTTTTATGATCTTGGTGTTGAAACAGCTGTAAAAACAACTAGTGAAAGTGAGCCAGCTGCTGGAATTTCTGATTTCGAGTCTGGTTCATAGTAGGCAGATTCTGAAAAGGAAGGAGAGATGGAAAACAACAAATAAACTTAATCTCATGACTAAATACAATTCCTCTTAACAAAAATAAGTTAGGTGGCCAAAATTTTAACTGCTGAAGAGAATTAAATTACTAATAAATGAAATAATACAACTGTTTTATACAGAAAGTGTCCAAGGATATACTACTGCTTTAAAGATCTTACATCTGCCTGTGAGGACTTGTGAGCAGTAGAATGTCATCTCCCCTACACCTCATTTGTTTTAGTATTGCAGAAATAGTTTAAGATATAAATTTTACCAAAGAGGTGTAGATCAATTAACATTCCCCCTGGCTAGCTAAAACCCAAACACTTAGTTTGTACACTGTGAACACCAGTGAAATGTGACTTTGTGGAATAAAATTAAAAATAGCCTTTCATCCAAGTAGTTAATTGCTTTTCACTTTGATATTTAGATTCTTGTTTGTGGTCCAAGTGTAATAGGGACCTGCTGTCCTTAACACTGCAGTGATACACATAATTACTGTATTTAAACTCTTCCTTTGTTCCTGCCTTGAGGCTGGCCGAAGCAGTAGAGATAAACTGATCAGGTTAGCTGAAGCTGAGAGCTGTGATTTTCTGTGGTTGTGCAGCAAGGAGCAGGGGGTAGCCTATAGGTAATGATTTTGTTCCTTACTTTTTTCAGTTGCAATGACTTAGCTGCTGTTTACAATACTTTCCTTAAAATATTTGCTACTTCACTTTCTAAGGATGTGAGTTGGAGGGCTGCTTCTTGGCATCTACTTTGGCCCAGCCAAAAACCAGCAGCATCCAAGAGATTTGTGCTCATATTCAAAAAACGCCAATTATGAGTTGGGTGCGTTTTTCCTTTTGGAGAGAATGATCTCATATAGCACAGATAAGTCTGTCCTCATTCCTGACACGTTTTCACCACACATGGTGATAAGCAGAGGTAGGATACAAGTCAGTTTAATAAAGCCTGCTTTGTATGGATACACGGTTCTTGGATATTATCTGATCATTGCTTATTTCAAATAATTTCACTTAACCTGTCTTCCTCATCCTGAAGAGCTAAGGTAACAAGTGAGAGAGCTTGGGCATCCAGGGACAAAGCTGTGGGGGTTTCAGAGGCTGCTTGGCCACTGCTTTGTTTCATTCATAGTTAATTATTGCCATGCAAAGTGAATGAAAAATATTACAAGAGCCCAGACCACCTTGAAGTGTGGCAGACATTTATGAACAAGGCACTGAGAAAGCAAGCTATTGATTTTTCTAGTGGTAGTTGAATCTCCCTTTGTAGTTCCAGATTGGAAGGAGGCAAGGTTCCGTTCAGAAACTCACTGCAACATCTTAATATACTCTGCAGCCCTAGAGCTGCAGTTTTCAGAGTGTATACTCTGATGGTACATAACCCTCATGGAAGCCCTCTGTCAGTGTGGTCTGAGGGTTTATCAGCTGGCTCATTCTTTTTAGTAAGTGTAACCCCAGGCACAAAAAAAATCTTTGTCTGCTCTGCTGAGAGCCAGACGTGTTTGTATGTTTTGCAGGGACAATTTGCTCAAGTAAATGTAACAATACAAGTGTTCTGGGTGACTCTAGGTGAACCCTAGAGAGGCAGGGGGAAGATTTTCTGAGAATACCAAGTGATTTAAGTTTTGATCCTGCAATTTGTACTTCGCAAGGAAACCTCTGTGCTCATGTTGAGACCCGTTAACCTCCGTGGCACAGGGCAGTTAAGAGTTTTAACCATGGAGATTGGATTCCAGGATCCAGCCTAAAGCAGGGATGTGACAACAGACTGTGTGCGGGCATTAGAAGCAAAAGATGTAAACGCACAGCAGAGATGGCAGCTGGAGAAGTTGTTCCAAAGGAGGATAAGCATGAACGGCAGGAAGAAAGGAGCCAAAGGAAAAATGGGCTGAAAACCACTCCTGACTGGAACCTATTGGATCTATTTATTTCTTCTTCCTTGATTATATTGCAGTTTATTTTACAATGATGTGACACTATCCAGACAAAGTACTTGTATTAATTGTCAGAGGGATGGTCTCGTCTATCAAGTGAATGTGTATCTCTGTTTCTAATCTACCTTAGAAGCTGAGCACATAACCTTTGCAATGCTGCTGTCTGTTACTATGTTCAGTAGCAGTACTGTTGCTGTATAGGGGACCGGAGCAGGAGAGCCAGGCTTGGACTCACCAATCTACTTTGGCGAAGTCAGAACAGGAAGCTTTGGTCTAGATGTTCTTAGTCAGAGATGTCTCCTGCCTGCAATGTCTAGAATATTTTATTCTTTTCCCACCTTGATGTTTAGAAACAATAAATACCTTACCTACGAAGCCAGCTTTCGCAGGCCCTGAGAGCTGTGCAAGTTCCTAACTAGGCAAGAAAGGCTGCGTGTCAGTGGTAGTCTAGAAAGAAGAGAAACATGTTGTTCTTCAAGCACTTACAGGCAGTGAAATTTCACCATTAATTTTGCACACTGCTGTGTTTGTGGTTATAGTCACATTTTATTCTGTTTAGGTATACACTATTTGGCACATGTAGGTCTCGGTTTGATTTGTATTTCAACTGAAAATATCAGAACTTGCAACTCAAAGTCCTGAGTTTGTTGAGCTCTAGACTTTGTAGGGGATCAGGAAGAACCTTTTGACCATGAAGGTTAAGCACATGACTGCGTGATTGTATGTACAAAATCCATCAGGAAGATTCATGACTGTCCAGAGATGGTTAAAAAGTATAGTTTTAACAAGGCTGAAAAGCCACATGTAAGTTTGTCAAGTTTAATTACACACTTCAGCTCTGGTTTTGACACACTTCTCGTGCCTTGAGTTGATGTGCCAAAATTCTGCGTGATTTGCAAAATGTCTGGAATAAGCATGGCTGGACACACACCCACTTTGGTCAGGGGATTGATTATATGAGGGGATATGCAGCTATTCTTGTATTTACTGTCACCATTCCATTAAATGGACTTCAGTAAAACTAAACATACAAAAAAGCCTGCTTGTCTGGTGGGGTATATTAAGCTGGAGAAGCAGAGGCTTCTTTAATATTCCCTGAAAGCCTCAAGCCTGTCAGAGAGTATTAAATGAGGAGGTCTGGTAGTGAGAAGCATACTGCTTTCCTTAGTTTGAAGATGTAAGATTATTCCTTGTTACTGCCTGTAATCCAGCAGAACTCACCTCAAGAAACAGCTGAAGTCTTCCTCAGTGCCAGTTAAAATATCTTTCACTGTACTTGAACACATCTTTTGCCTCTTGCCCGCTTTTTAGCATCTCAGTTCATTATTATTATTGTCTTTTATAGGCAAGTAGTATTCTTTCAGCTGATGGGGTGCCAGTATGACAATAAGCAGGCAGATGGTAAATGCTTTTCTAGCATACCTTTGTAGTCGGGGGGATGATTCTTTTCCAGCTGTGTTGAAAGGAGCGAGTTACTGCCTGGATAATAATCTAATTATTTTATCTTTTCCTCCTGTTTTCTCAACAGGAGATTTGCCCAGTCCCAGTATGGAAGAACACAATGGCTCTGCAGAGACTCCCCCACTGAGCCAAGGGCGGCACAGTGCCATTAAGCGTGGGTGGCTGCGGAAGCAAGGAGGCTTTGTCAAGACCTGGCACACACGCTGGTTTGTTCTCAAGGGTGACCAGCTTTATTATTTCAAAGATGAAGATGAAACCAAGCCCTTGGTAAGTGAAAGGAGGAGATAGGATGAGAGGTGTGGGAGGAAAATAAGTTAATGCAAGCAGAATTGTCTGGTGTTTAAAGAACCAAACCTCTCCATCTCCTCAGTACAACTTGGGTTTTTGATTACAGTGAACACAAAACTGAGTCAGGCCTTGGCAGTTAGTGTGGTTTCCTCATCAGGCTTGTTTCTAAAACTTCCTCTTCCAGGTCAGGTTTTCTCATAGCAGCATTTTAAAGGGAGTGAAGTGTACATGAAGTTCAAGTAGCAAAAGTCAGTCGGATGGACTTGATTGAGACAGATGAATAAGCTGTATTTGAAAAGGTACTGCTTATTTTTCTGCTGTTTAAAATGTGGAATATCCCCGCTTTGTGTCTTCCCAAATGGGAAATCCCATAAGCCTGTAGCCTGAATGCATTGCCATCTGTAATGTGAAACAGACTGCTGTCTGCTGCCTGGTTCTGTTGTCGTGATTTACTGCTCCTTAATGCTCATCTATTTTCCTATTTATTTAGCTTTTTCAGCAGCATGCTTTAGGGCTGCCTATCTCTGGAGTGCCATAAGAGTAGAGTAAATAATGCTGCCTCTTAGATCAGGGCAGGCCTGAGGCTCTGTGATAATAAGTTAAGAGAGATCTTGTGCTAGCACCTACAGGAGTATGGTAATCCAATGTATTAATCATTTTGTAGATGCGTGTGACTTCAGAAATAGTGCTGACATCTGTGAGTTACCTCTGTGCGGATACTAAAATACAACCGCACTCATTTTTTATGCCTACTAAATTTTTGATGTTGTACCTTTATGTGGAGTTTCACAGGGAGTTCTCAGAGATGTAAAGCCCATCTAATCTAGCTTCATGCATGGAACAGGTCATGACACTTTGTCAAGCTTTACAGCTTGCATTATGGTGCACTTGTTAAGAAAACCATTCAGTCTTGTGATAATTGTTCCTAAAGAAGGTTCTTGTACGAGTTAATTTCTAAGTACCAATTTGACAGCCTTGGTAGCTGTTTGCCCTTAAAATTATCCCAGATACTATAGGTTAATTAAATAACACACTGCATATTTACAGATTATATGTTAGTATCTCTACTTTGAATATGAAATAACTAATACTTTCTGGGAAATCAAATGTATCTTTCACTATATATATTTTGTTAATCAAGAGTGTAAAAAGTGGTCATCAAAATAAAAATGTTTATGGGTCAGAGCCTGGGTTTCTAGAATACAACTCTGCTTCCTGGCACTTGACATCTGGCAGTATGTTTGCATGCAAGTACTTCATTGCTTTTTGAGAGGTGACTCAATGCTGTATTGCATGGAGCTTTGTATAGCACTATCATCTTTGCCGCTGACCTCTGGGATGACTTCAGAAGGTCCTATTGACTTTGCTCCTTCCCTTTTGTGAAATGGAGGTGGTGATTCTGATCTTTTGATACATTAGGTAGCAGTTGATTAAATAACTAAAAGTTTGTTTGAGTTTTCCACTTATGTCTTAAGTAAGTTCATAAAGACACGTAGGTATACAAAGGGGTAGGGGATGGGGAAAAGTGCTAACAAAGTGTAACTAAAAATATGCCAATAGGTTTGGAAAATGAATGGGCCTGTCCACATTAGGATCAGTCAATATCTCACCTTGGTGTAGCTTTGGAATGTTTCTGAAGCAAGCTGCACAAGTGTAAGCTCCTGAAATATGTCCCAGGTTCAATGCCATGTACAAAAATGTTTTTTATCCCATTTAACTATGTTGAAGGGTTTGCTGCATTAACTTTGACAAGAAAATCACTATGACCTTCTGGGAACCCTGTTGCTCTTACTGTGGAGAGCTAAAGCAAAGAACTCCACTGATGCCATGAATTTTCAGTGCATAGGGATATCATTAGGAAATGGTGAGCAGTATTTTGTTATATTATTATATTAGCCATTTAGTATTGGATTTGTATTTAGGATAAATACTTGTTTATTCACTACTGGATTGTACAGTCTGTACAATGTACAATTGTACAATAATTCTTTTAGACAATAATATAATGGAAGAAAGTTAATGAGTTTTTTTTCCAAATCGGATTGTAGTTTTTATTTTGCTTACTGGTTGGTTGCATTTGGAAGGAGGCAGAGAGTGGTGATTACTTGTCCTGAGGAATGTTCTAATTGCATACCTTCTGTATATATATTTATAGAATGTAGAAGAACTATAGCAGGAGAGGACAAGACAAGCCAGTGAGTTTATGTTCATACATTTAATGTGAATTAGAGAAAAGCAGAGTCCAGTTTCTGGTCTGAATTCAGCAGATGTCCTGAGCACCAGTCTGCTTAACATGTGAGCTTGGGTTCTGTCCAGTCTGTACCAGAAATTATGCCATGATGTTTGCATTTTTGTAAGTGATGGAGAGGTGAGTAGAACTGAATTTCAGAAAAATGTTATTATCTGTCAGACTTTATTCTGCAAGTGACTGTGTATAATGGGAGTAAAGAAAAGAAATAGCATCTTGTGTCTAAACCATCAGTAAAGGCTTTGGAATTCTTGAAGCATGCTCATTTCCTGCTAGTAATATAGGTGGCTACCACATATGCTTTAGTCAATATGTGTACATCTCCTTGGTGTCAGACTACTAAATTTAAAAGTCATTAACTAGCAGTGTGAGTGTGGGGAAACGTCTCTGCCAACCTGTGTCAGATGCCTACAGGCACACAGAGCTAGTGAAGAACAACAGAAGAAAAAGCAGTACACAGCTGTTAGTCTTACAGTGAAGGTCAGTGAATTGTCATTGATTCTTTATCGCCATCAAACACAAGAATCTTTCTCTTGTAATGTTTTATTAGTCAGAATAGCAGCTATCTTTTGCTCTGATATCCTTGAAATGTCTGTGGGGATCTGGCAAAGATGGCATTTCTGTTTACTGTGGGTATGGATAGCAATAATCTAGTTAATTCCAGAAGACAAAAAAAAGGAACAAATAAGTAAGCGAGCCATGTGAAGAAATAAAATCTGATTTCTGATAATTCTGTGTAATTTTTACTTCTTGGAAGTGATACTGGATTTTGCCTTGTTAATTCTTTTTACTGTCTTGGTAAGTCACCTTAGTCCTAACAGCCCATTGTGCTTTAGAAAGCTAGTATTATGTTACATCTGAAGGTCAGCTATCCAAGCTTGAAATGTGGGCAGCTGAAAGAAATCAGCATTTAGCATTCCCCATTTCACAGTACAGCTGTTGTTTAAATGCAGCCCATGAAAATATATTTCTTGCTTTCTTCTCTGCCTATAGTTAACTTTTCCAGCTGTGTCTGGGTTGGCATGGTCTTAATTGAAGATGGGAGGAGGAAGTTGATGCCTTCTCAGGGAGACAGCTTACTTTTTATGTGGTTTTGTGAGCAGCAGGAGGGAGCTTCCAAGCATCATCTCCTTGTTGCAGCTTTGCTGTTGCACTCTCCTGATGTTACTGAGGAAGTGAGTTTATGGGAGCAAAGCTAGGTAACCTGTACCGGTGGAGCATCATTGATAGGAGGTTGTAAATGAAGAAGAAAGGGCAAGTTCATCCAGTCAAAACAGTGGTTTAGGCTTGGGCACCTATTTAATGTTGTTGCCACTCAACTTGGTTTATGGACTTGAATTTGAGGTGTGTACAGTAGAGAAATCTTAAAGAACTATGAACTAGCCTTCAAGAAATACTTGTTGGTGTACGCCTGAAAGCAGATGATGATCTGCTATGCAGTTTTTATCCTCTAGATCTTGTTAAGCTCTTAACTGTTTTGCGTAAGTAATGCTAAACGGTATTCAGTGGCTCACAGGATCTTAGACAAACCCTGGTAAAGGACAGCAGATTTGAATGCTAGTGTGTGAATTTAAATGTGGAATTTGAATTGGTCCTTGATTGAAACTGAGTAAGTGGCAGCTGGAATCTTAAGTACAGGTCACCATTTGTAAGGAAAAGACTGTCTCTGATGTACAAACAGAATATATTTTGAAGTATTGCTTTCTGGCAAAATACGTGCTTCCCATTTAATTCAATTTGTGTAAAAACTTCATTGACAGAAAAATCCATTTAAAGGCATTAATAGGAAACATGACAAATTTCAGTTGCATTTTTTAAATTAAAATAAAGCTTCTAATGAATGTGTTAAATAGAAATTAATATGATAAAACTACATAATTTGAAACTTAGCCTGTCAGTAGGGGAAATCTTTCAGTATTAGTACTGAATATGATTAAAGATTGAGCATCATGCCTTTCTACATGCTAAAAGGGAATGGATAACATTTCTGGGTGGAGGGAGAAAACCTTAAGTGTACATGCACTTTAGAACTCTATCACAAGAAATGGCCATCTCTTCTTGTTGCCTAGAGGATGTTCAGTAAGGGAGATCAGAGTATTTTTCACTCTGGTCCTTGTCTTTGGAAAGCCACAAGAACCAGCTTTTGTGTAAATACTGAAGAGCGTTGTAGCAAGCAAAACATGTTCTCAGCAGATACTGCTTTGACTTTTAAGAGCAGCTCCCTCGGTCTTGCATAGGGGAGGATGTGAAGCACCAAGTATCTGCATGCTTGGCTTCATGGGCCTTGCTCAAAACTCCACCTTTCATGGGGCAAATTCAGGGACTTAATGTGAAAACAGGAAGGAGTGTCCAGACCACTGATGATTTTTAATTTTTTTTTCCCATTTCTAGGCAAAACACTTGCTATTGGTCTAGGAAACAGGAACGGTCTTGGGATGGATATGTGTTACTGGGTGAACCCTCACCTGTGTAGGAGCAGTACTTTGAAATACTGGGTTACCTATTGCAAACTTTAGGGGAGAAATTAATCAAATACAATTATGCAGGTGTCACAAGAAATGTGGGTGGATTGATAGAGGAAGCGTGTTTCTCAGGAATTTCACTGGTAACTCAATATGCTGGATGAAATTATATAGGATTTTCTTGAGATCAATAGTGATGTTTGCCAGTAATGAGAGGATTTACTAGAAAGGCTTTCTCTTATTGACTATTGGATACATTTTTTTGAGGGTGGTGAATACGGAACTTAAAAACTAGACAAATAAAAAGCCTCCACAAAAAATCCATCAGAAAGCACTCCTTAAACAGCTCATGTGAATGCAGTGGAAAGGAAGGATGTCCAACACACCTTAGAATGAAGGTTTTAAAAAAGTCAAATGACATGGTATTCTGCAAAGGCAGTCAGCTGCCAGTCACTTCCTGAGACAGTAACATGCTCTGGAGCAGTCCTGATAAAAGGTTTCCAGCTGGTCTTGGTGAACTTCGTCTGAAAAAAATATGAAGTAGACGAGAAATAGTGGCCCCATTTTTCAGATGTTTGAATGAACCCTCCTTGTGACTGACTGTACACCCATTCTAATATTTTCTGCTTGTGGAGTGCTGCCTGTTGGGTAAACTTGCACTGCAGGTTGCAGCAGAGCAGTTGGCTCACAGTGCGCTCCATGCAGCCATGGCCTTGTCGTTCTTGATATCCTGTTGTCATTTGGCAGTCTGGAGTGCGATCTCTGCTTTATTTTCTTTCACTTCATGGCTTTTGACTTTGCATAAGCTCACTAAAGTAAGGTACTGCTTGCTGCAGTTTTGCATGTGTCGTAAAAACTAGAAACAGATTCAGGGTTAGCCATGTGTTCCTGGCGTAATGATATTTCCTGTTTCTTGAAACGTTTAGTTGAAGGAAAGAAGCCTCTGTGTAACATACCTTTCTGACAAGTGCATTTTTTTCCTTTCTGATAATTCTTGATCTCCATCCACTGAACATAAGGTTTGTCAAGTTTTAAACTGAAAATTAACTTCTTAGCTCTATCACTGACTGAGTTTCAGATGAGGCAAGAAGAATTGTATCCTGTCTGATATGAGTAGCAGAATCTCATGCTTTTTTTCTCTGAGACAGATATGACCTGGTATGGCAACAGGCAAAGCAATCTAAAGCCTGGTCTTTCTAACGTAGTGAACTGCTACAGTGGTGGCTGTTCAGTGCAGAAAGTGAAGTGAAAGCCCCCAAACTGCTTTGGGCCTTTTTAAGTGGGTTTTCAGGGTTCCTCAAGTATATTAATATAAGCAGGCTTTTGCAACTCTAGCTGTGAAATTTCTGGAACGCAGGGATGGTTATTGAAGGACAGGTCTTAGCTTTTACACAGAGTAGAAGGTTCTGCTGTTTCTAATACCTGTGTGCCTTTATAAGTTTTTAAGTCACTTATTGCTGCATGTTTCAGCAACTTACTCGTAGAGACACATTTTTTTACTGTAATGACTTATGTCAGTGCTATTCAAGGTGTAATACACTTTGGTCAGTAGATACCCATGGGGATTTTGTACAAAAGAGATTAGTATGATAAGGCTAAGTTTATTTGAAACCAAGGTGTTTCTAATGCCATTATTCTGTTGCTTGGGAAAAGTTTCTCAAATTTACAGGACTGAACTTCTGTTCCCAGCCTGAGACAGACAGCTCCAAGGTCAGTCACTGAGGTGCTCAACTTGGTGGTGATCAAATTCCAACTTTAATTCCCTTTTCTGCTTCTTTCAGACCAAAAATGTGAACTGGAATTTTCAGTAATTGTTCTTTGTTTTGTTCCTTCGAAAAACTTTGGAGGCCTTGGGCTTGGCCCAATAGGAGTCGTAAAAATTTTCACAGGAAGAAAAAAGTTTCTCCTTTAGCATTAACTGCCATGTTAATGACAGGAGTGTCACTAAACACTGTGCAAGGTTATGGGTTCTGTGCCAAAATCAGGCAATTCTTGCTCAGCATTTTGCCCCAGCTTATGCTGTTGGAAATTCAGTTCCCCCATGAAGATGGTTTTTAGGTTTCAGTGCAATGCAAGGAGTATTCAGTGTCTCTCCTAGTCAGCTTTGCATGTAGCAGTTGTGTCATTGTGACTGTACTGGTAACATCTACAAACTACTGTCCTGCTATTGTACCAATTCGTTTAAATCCCTGCATACTTCACTCCTGAGGGCTTATAGCTTTTCATTTTCCCTGAACTTGAGTGAATTTTCAAAACAGCTCTCAAGTGCAGTCTTTGTCCTTCTTACATTGCTGCTGTTACCTCTCTCCAGATTCAGCTCCGACCCCAACTTCCCCTGAGTTTTCCTTTGCCTCCGAATATGTTGGCTGGTGAAGTAACTGCCCCCATCCTCTCCCAGTATCTTTAGCATTCATAAAGGTCCAGCTGTACGGTTGCTGCTCTCTGACATGGTTCAGTGTCTCCATCCCATTTGATGACTTGGAAAATTACAGATTAAATGGTTAGCTTCCTACTCCCCATGCCACTAGCTGCCTGAGTAGGTCTTCAGTTTAAACCAAAACTAAAAATTTCTAAGTGTTTTCCACAGTCGGCCTTCTTGATGTATTTTGACATCCATCTGCCCCTCCCCCCAAAAAAGCAAACAGTGGGCCTAGATGCTGTGCAAATCTGAGAACGTGTCTTATCTCCTTTTAGACTTCAGAAAACCAGTCCAGTGACTGAAGTTCAAAATTCCCCGAGTTGAAACAGTTTTGTAGGTGGGAAATGTGAACCTTTCATGGTGTTTGGACTTGTGTCTTCCACTGGGACTTTTTGTTGTTGTAGCCAAACTCAGAAGGTCAGGATGGTAAAGAAAAGATGCCCACCTGAGTCTGCCTGTTCATGGGGCAGGCAGTACAGCCCCGGGTCCTCTTCCAAAGCCAGTTGGGAACAACAAATACAGGTTTCCAGACTTTTGTATCTTTAATCAATCCGAACTGGGAAATTAGTTTTAGTAAATATTTTCATAATAGAACAAAGCAAAAATGCCTCGTGGCATTGATTGAAAATGCTAGCACTGTTGACCCATGTGTGCATTCAGAGCTAAAGCTCTCAAGTATGCTACCACGTGTTGCATAAACTGTGTGTATAATTAGACTCAGCCAACAGCTGCTGTTAGATTGGAAAAGATAGGCGCTCTAATAAGATGTAAGCTAGCCAACAGCTTGATTTCAGTTTGTGGTGTCCAATGCATCTGCTTAGTCCAAACGTTCAGAGAACTGCCCCCACCTTTCACTCTGTGGGACTGGGGAACTAGCTTGTTTGTAATAGCTTGCTAACTCTGAAGTAAAGTTAAACCTTAGTATGCCTCACTGCATTTCATGGATGAGTAATACCTCCAGATGTAAGAAGCTGCTAGATGGTACAAAACTGCTTTTCCATGGTGGTAGGGCTGTAACTGTCCTGAGTCTTGCACTTCTTTTTATGCTTGCACCATTTTTCCCTCCCTCCTTTCCTCTCCATTTCTGGCTCGTGCCAATTGACAGGGTTTGGGGCAGGGAGGAAAGGGGAGATAACTCTTTTTCTGGTTTTCTCTGTTGCCTGCCAGATGAAAAATGCGTTCCTGGTGGATGCTAATGAATGTATATTTAACAGGTTAATGAAGTTGTGTGGAGAGGTGCAAGGACGGTGTCAGGCTGCTGGTGGTTAAAAAATATACTTACTGTTATGCTGTGATGGTTGTCATTGATTGTTTTTTTACTACCACCTTCTTGTCTGAAAGACTACTGATCTAAATTCCTAAACATGCCAGTGGTTTTCTATTATCAACTCCAATGCAGTGCAATGACTTTTGTCATATTCAGTTGGACAGCAATGCTCTGCTCTAGATGTTTTTCTCTGGCTTTCCTTGCTTAAGTGCTGTTGTACCAGCAGAGTAAAGCAACTACTGCTACACAGCACGTGTGAGGGTATAAGGTGAAATTCTGTGGAAATCAATCTCCAAATTAATCTTTATGTAAATTCAGTGCTTTCTCTTTCAAGCATATGTGGAGCCTTAACCATTATAAAAGTAAATATTTTTTTGCACTCCATTAATTTGGACAACAGAGGCTGTGTGACAAGTTTGTCTTGTCTAAGGGCAAACACTTCAGATAATGAATAGATACAGATGTTGTGTTTTGGAGCCTGACTGATCAAATTCAGTGCAATTTGATCAACTCAACCTGGAGCTGCTGCAGGTAGCTTCTAGCTTAGCGGATGCTATTAAGATAATGCTTGAAATGTGGAAAAGTTCAATTGGTGCTCCATTATCTTGTGTAGGCCATAGTTAATGTCACTGTTTAAAGAAATCCTAGGTATGCTTGTTTATTTCCTTGCACATTGCTAAGGGACTTATTTAACATTTTTGCTGTAGTAACTGAGGACTGATTCTAGCAATAATTTTTAGCAGCATTTGTACAAGTCCACTGATTTCAGCTTCATTCAGCTGTACTGCATAAATGCTCTTCTGTGTGAACTTAGGCTCAGCACATGAAAAATGGCCTGAATCCTGCAAGTTCAAACACAGTGAAATTGTGAAGACGTGCTATGTAACAGAAACACCGTGGACAAAAAAAAACTTCCTCGGTGTCTTGGTTATTAGAGCCTTTAGATTGCCACGTGTTCCCTTACAAGCTGAGCCAGACATTTCAAATCCCTTCGTACAGAACAAGTTTATGAGAATGGCCATCACAGGTGGTATTTGTGTTGGCAGCCTCAGAACAGAGGCCAAGGGTTGAATGGTAACAGAAGCAGCTAAATTAACTTCTAATGCTGGAGGGACATCCTTTTCAGCAGACTTGCAACACAAAAGTTGAGCTAATCACTGTTACTGCTTGGGCTGCAGAATAAAACGCACTGAAAGCCTATGCAGCTACCCAATAAGAGCTCCTGCTCCGAGTGAGTAATTGCAGTGTCTCCAAGAAAAAGCAAATGTTTTTAACTCTTGAATAATGACCACAAGTAATTGAAGAGTACTAAGGACTTTCATAGACAAAGGCATGTGTTTTGGAAGCCTGTTGGCATGAACCAAGCATTAGCGTAATGATCTGGTCATGCAGGTGATAGGAAACAGACACGAGGCTGTGATTTAATTAATGAGCTGATGCTTTAGGAAGCCACTATATGTGCATTTGCCAGAATACAGTGGGGATCTCACAAGAATCTTCTTGTATGATGTCTCAGCAGCATAGACTTTCCTCACTTAATCCATAGGTTTCAGCTCTGGTTTAGGACTACTTTCTTGCCCCTTTTCCCTCCGTGTTCCCGTAATGTCTGTTGTTTCAAAGTTAAGTTTTCCTTTCTTCCCATAAGCAAAGGTAAAATGGCAGGTCTCCTTTATTTTGGAGGGATGACTGTTTCAGCCTTGAAATACTGCTAGGCATGTGAAGAATGGGGAACAGTGAAAAGCCTGCATGCCGTGGTCCTGTATCTATTACTGTAATTAGTGTGTTTCTGTCCTTATGCTGTGAGGAGCATAGAGGCCACGGCTCAGGCTGCCCACTTGGTCTTTGGTGAGGATGAACTCCTTTTTTTGCCTGTTTAATCAGAACTTTAGGATCCTAAAAATGCATTTTAAAAAGCACAAATACTCTAGCAGGATGAAAAAAAAAAAGTGAATAGCTTGAAAAAAACATGGAAGTATTTACATGTTTTGGAGCCCAGTGAGAATGAGACACACTTGCAGGTTTTTTCCTCTTCCTTCGTTGCCTTTTCCTCACTTGAAGAGCAATAAATAATGCTCCACATCTGAAGAAGAGGCTTAGTATTTGTGGAGAGAAAGGATATTATTAAAAACTTCTGTCTCATTCTTACTAAAGCTACTTTTTGCCACATACTGCCTAGTTGTTAAGGTTCCAGATTTCCTCCCTGGTCTTAAAAGTGGTATCTGTCCCATTGTGTACCAGCAATTACTGAAATTCTGTTTAACTTTTGCAAGCTGAAAGTATATTAGCAAATTATTTATATGTTGTGTTTCTCCTCGTATCTTTTCTGCACATGAAGTTGTTGCTAAGTACACTTCAATATAAAACCTTTCATTTCTAATACAGAACCACTAACCATGGAGTATCTGGGAGTGAGCTTCACAGCTTTTCTTGAGATCTTTTGTTGAATGCTGTATTACCTCTTCATCTGCATACTCTTAATTCCAACGTAATGATCTAGTTTCCTGTAAGTGAGACAGATGATGTGCTATATAAACCAACTTTTATGTGCTACAGAAATAATCCCTTTCAACAGGCAAAAGATTGCCCAAAGGAACTTTTTGAGAAAACACCTCATGAGAAATGCTAGCGTGATTGGTATTAGTTACAAGTCCTGTTAGCACTTCTCTGAAAAGGATAAAGAAAAAAGACAGACTGAGATCAATCTGTTTTCACAATTCCTTACATAAATGTTTAAGAGCAGAGAGATTGGCCATGGGTAGAGCTTGGATGAGACATACAGTGGTGTTGGGAAAGAAAAGGAGATGTAGCAACATATTGTGTTGTAACCTTGTTTGTGCCTCTCAAGAATGCCAGATCAGTCTCATGAGCATCAAACCTGCTTCATTTCCTTTAAATGAAGGTGTGTTAAATTCCATACAGTATCAAAACTCTTCTGTCCCCAAGTATCTTGCCAGGAGTGGAAACCTGCATGGGGGTGAGGCTTAGCAAGCTATGTGTAATAGTGGACTCCTGAAGGTATGTTGTTTGGTATGAGAATTCACAGATTAGTCTGGAAGAAGTCCAGTGTTAGATTTCATTCACAGTCTAGGCTGTAAAACATGTATGTTGCATTTAACTAACCTCAGATCAACAGATCTTTTTCCTTTTGCTTCCTGGGTTTGATTGTTATTCCAGGTGTGTTTTATTCATTTTTTTTCTGTATTTATATAATGTCATTTATATAACCAACACTATCTGGGAAAAAGAAGTACAAGTCACAGCTGAAAAATAAAACATACAGAGCCTCTGTGTCAGACTTTTTGATGTATAGAAGTTTTTGGCTCTCAATTTTCTGGCCAATTGCCTCATTTTTGAATAGGTTAACCTGAGCTGAGGTGGAGGGTACAGAGAAAAATAAATCTTCAGTATTTTATAATGTGACTATAAGAAGAAATGCATAAATAAGTTTCTACCCTCTGGCTCATACCAAGGTGAAGGTAAAATCTAGTGGTTTATGAGTAATCAAGCTGTTCTCAGCCAGTTGCAGGCAATGATTCACATATCTTATGTTGAGGAGATGCTAGAGAGGAAATAGTTTTTTTCCTTAAAATAGTCTCTCAGTTCTGATATAGCACTCGTTCCAATAAAAAGGCTAAGTCTAACAAACATCAGTGCTATCACTGGCTCTTGTCGGCTGTGGAGCAGTCTTCACGGGAAAGAGAAGGCCCAGTCCTTCTCCATCCTCCTCTGCAAGCAGGAGCTTTACATTTTTGAAGGCACTTGTGACTTTGGAGCATGAAAATACAGTGTGAAATCAGGATTTTAGGACCAATGCATTAAGACCCTTGGTTTCACGTGATGTTTCTCACAAGGCCTGTGGATGTGTTTGTGATAGCAAGAAACAGATTACATCCAATTTTAAAAACAAGTGTGCATGATGGCATTTGTTTTAACCTCTTTAGTGTAATAGCTAGTCTCATAAACACAGGCATTGTTTTGGCATCCCTTTGCTACACTGGAAAGAAGTATCCAATTAACTGAATGAAGAAAACACATCTACTGCTCTGAATGCACAAAAGGCTGATTTAATGTCTAAATCTGAGAGTATTTAACATTATGAGTAAAGCTAATTAAGCTATTAAGCTGACATGAAGAAAACACAAAGTAAAACCAAGATACCCATTCTTGGCTTGCATTCACGAAACAGCTGTATTCTTGCACTTTCTTTATATGATGACTCATATATAAGTACAGTAGTATTTCTAATGAAATGTTTAATTAAACAGAAGGAAGGTCTGCTTGGTTAAATTGTTGCTGCTTTTCTTGGTATCCCAGATGACAGCACTGGGACTTCTAATGGTTATTTGTGTCCTGCTGAAAATACTGACGTAATGTTCAGAATAGCTGTATATGTCAGCTGTTGTTCTTTGAATCGTTAGAGCAATGTTGTCCTAACTAAAGCAGTGTTGCATATGGAGTCTGTACTACAGATGTGTCTCAATGTCTTTTCCATTGCCGGGGGTCCTGCTCAATTTGCTGCCTCTGCATATTTCTGGGTAACATGGGGTCTCTGTTACAGAACCAGCAGTACCAGTTAAAAGACACCAGGTTTCAGAAGTTAGAATTCCATTAGTCAAATGATGCATATTCACTGTATTTACAAAAAAAAAAAAAAAATTCCCCAAATATTCCAATATTTCTCAAATACTTTCCTTCCTGAATATGTTGAAGTATCAGACCTTTTGTACAGCTCTCAAAAGCAGTGCATGGCAGTTCAGTTGTGTGATGTTCTGTGTAATGGCAGCCATATGAATTGCATCCAGTGTGGTCATCAACAGTTGTATGTCTCCAGGATGCTACAGGACCCTAGAAATGCAGGATGTTTTCCAGACCCTCTTCTCTTTCTTTGAAAGGCTTGAGTTCACCTGTGTACCTCAGCAGGTATTCCTTCATAAGCTTTCATGTTACCCTATTATCCAAAAGAAAGTGTTACCATTGAAGAGAAGAGCAAGCTTGTGTACTTGACTGGGATGCAGTCTGCCAGAAAGTGTCCATTCTTTAGTTTGGTTTTAATTTATATTGTTTTCTCCACTGTAAATGTCCACAGTGTGCTCCTGCTCTTCTCCCTCCCTGTCCCATTGTGCTGGGCTTTGGGAGAGGAGCAGAGCTGGGGAAGCAGGAGAGGACAGGCAAGGGTGAAAGGCTTAAGCACTGTTCACACTTGGCTTCCTCTAGCAGCATCCACGTGTCAGGACTGAGGCCATCTGCAGGGCATGGATGATGGATTTCCATCACCCCTGTCCTGCCATCTCTTTGCTCCTGGAATGGGAGTACTGGTAGAGAGACAAGAGGAGATGGATGCTGCCCAATACTGGGATCCCAATGAGAAAGTGCTTTGTGGATCTAGTAGCTCAAATGTGAAATAGTCCAGTTGACATTTGTAGCTTGAGGAGTGTAATTTGAGCTGGCAGCATTGAGACGGTGCAAGCAGGGGGGATTTTGGAGAGACGTTAAATATATGCATGCAGAGCTGTGCAGTCTTTTTCAGATAATGGGCTTGAATGTGGTGCTGTGGGAGTTTGGACACGAATGTAAGCATTTGACTTGGGAGGGAGGGTGAAGTGGTCAGAAGGGTCTGTATGAGAAAATTTTGTTGTGTTGTGTAGGCTCAAAGAATGTAACCTAAGATTGAGGGAAGAGCATGTTAAATGAGCGGGTAGAGAACAGGACCAAGGTTTTACAGCAGGTGTGGGGAGGAAGAGCTGGACTGCCAGACCTAAAGAGCTGGTAAGACTTTAATTCATCTATTAACCACCATTCTTCACATTCTCTCAGTTTTCTTCAGAGGATAATTATTTGCTCTATTATTCTGCTTGGCTCAGCTTGTGAGACACAGTGTGCATCTGCAAATGGCATTAGCTTCAGTGTTGGGCTTGTAGTGCTTTCTCATAAAAGACTTCAGCCACTATTGTTTTTAAAACCTTAGGCAGCTTACAGCAGAGCTCATGAAGGTATGCTCTGTGGATGATACAGGGGCAAAAGGGCTTTTTTACAGAATGCTGTCTAAGTCTCAGTGTGTAGGCACTTTTAAATTAATGTTTGACAATAGAATAATAATGTTAAACCAGACAGTAAAATGCCAAGGCATTTCTGAGATGTTAGAACAATACGTAGGCTTCTCTCACATTGGTGGTAATGCCAGCAATGGGACAAATGGCTGCTGAAGAATGAACCCAGCTAAACGCAACCCTGCCCCCCATTATCCTGTGAACTGTGTCCTGCAGGTCCCCAGTGTGCTGCAAACATTCAGGAAGAGCATAAAGGCTTTTTATGTAGGGTGGCTGTGAATAATAGATACTGTCCAGAAAAGAATTGCTGCACTTTGTGGAGTTCATTAATGCGTGTGTAGTCAGCGAGAAGGTTGAATGACAGATTTCTCTATTAACTGCTTACACAGACAGCTGACAATTCGGCCACTCTGTGCCCAGCAGGAGTGAGGTGGTAGAGAGTCCCTCTGGAGAGGAAACTATTATCATCTGCTTTGAGAGATGCAATGGCCAGGGGACAGAAAGAGATGTCTGCAAGAATAAGTACTGGGAGAAGGCCTTCTCACTTCACCCAGAAGGTGATGTTGCAGTAAGGTAGGGTTTGGTCTACCTAAATCATTTCAGGAAGAGATGTACTAAGGGATACAATTATCTGTGTGAAATTTTGGAAAGCCCACATAAATTTTTCTTATGGGCACCGCTGGTGCATATCTCTCAAATAGTAGCAGTGTCACCAGGAGCAGGGAATGCCATTATCGCCTGCCCTCTTCAGGGCAATATGTGGAGGAGAGGGGGAAGGAGGGTTTTGGGAAGGGTTGCTGAGCTCAGACTGGCTGTGGGTCTGGCTGGATTTTGGGCAGTGGTGGAGTTGAGCTGGGGAGGAGGCAAGAAGCTGTGCTTCTCTAAGAGAAGATCACGTGTTAAGGACTGAAAAGAAAATGCTGAAGATAGTATTTTAATGGAAGAGTGTTGGAGATGAGTCTTTTGTCTTCCTATCTGAAGTGTAAGCGATCCTGCATGATGCTTTGAAGCTCCTAGTTCACGTTACTTTCCAAATTAACCCTATTTTTTCAATGAGGTTTTTCTAAGAAACCCAAAATTTCTGGGACAAGCCATTTTATGTGTAGAGCCTGGTAAAAAGATTAGAAATAGTTTTAGACTAGAGGCTCTGGGAACCAGACAGATAAGAGGGAAGCTTTGGCCTTGCTGGTTTGCCTAAAAGCAAAGGGAAAGACTAAGCAGTGAGAGTTTTGGGTGGGTACACACATGCAGACCATGTATATGTGCCTCACACTTGTTCTTGTTGGGGGTGAAAATGTGCACAATCTAGCATCCCTTAATGGCTGTTGTAGTATTGGGTATCAGTGCACCTAGTTCTTTCACAGCACTGAGGGGAAAAAAAAGAAGTAGGACTGGTGTAATGGGTGGTAACATCAACTTTATCTTAAAAAGCAGAGGCTACATTCCATTTGATAAGTGCCTTACTAGATCAGAGGTGTCTCAGTGTTTTCAGGTAGAAGTAGAAAATATTTTAGGTTTTGTATCCCGCTTGACTGGCATAGCACTTGTTAAGTACTGTGAAAAGCATTGTCTGCACACAATAGAAAGAAGCAGGTGCTGACAGGGGTATGAACCTGAAGTCAGACATGTAAAAGCAACCTGTACCTTTGCTATTGCAATGACCGGGTAGCTGTATGTTTCTGAGTAGAGGTGTCAGTTGGGGGCTTATGAATATTGTAGCAGTTTGGGAGTTAAATTTACTTTTTTTTCTGAGACACAACAGATGTTCTATCAGTTTAATGACTAGGTACAGTTTCATTTACTTAAACTTTATTACACATATTTTCCAAACCTATATAAATACCTTACTCCATATCTGCTAAAACAGCTAATTATTTTTTTTATTTGTGGTGGTCATGGTGACTTTTTTCTTTTTGTTGTCTTTTTGGTTTAAGGCTATTTAGGTTGTAACCGTGAAAGCAGAGTTATTGAGAAATGCCTTAAATCCTGTTATGAAAGCAGATCCTGTCTTTCTACTTTATTTAAAACAAACCAAAAAAAACCCAAAACCCCAAACCAATAAAACCCACTAAGGTTGGTAATAGACTGATACACAATAATGATTACTCTAGACTCCTGACTGGCATAAATGGTTTGGAATAGACCTTGTTGTTACCTGCCAAGAAAGGGCACTTGCAGCATTTCCTGGGACTCCTAAATTTAGAAGGTGGCACTGAAATGGGTGCCTGTGCAAGTTTTCATTGGCATGAAAATGGAGTAAGATCTGAAAAGACTTTTTTTTTTATTATTATGCTGGGCAATAGTAGTTACAGCTGGAGGGATGAAAAAACAGATTCTGTAATGGTTGAGATGAGATCCTGAGCAGCAGTATGTGCCAGGCAGAGTGTCAATTATGGCTGTTTTAGTCTGGATTTCTGCAAGTGCTTTTCTGAAAAACACAGTCATAGGAAGGGTATCAGTTTGGTTTAAGTGGTGTGGAAACACAAGTAAGAATGGGGGGGAACGTCAAAATAGATCACTACAGCTTTTTCTGCGTACCAGCAAAGGTGCAGGGAGACAGTTTGCTGACACCTAGGAGAAGCAGCTTTGGGTGCAGAAGACAACAATTAGTTGTGAATCAGGAAGTCAGGTGTAAGTTACTTCCCTTGCTGGGGATAATTATTTAGACAGCTAACTTTCTTCAGCTGTGTCCTGGCAATCTCCTTGCCCTGAGTTGGGTGAGTAGGGCAATGCAGCTGTTGCAGTTTCTTTTAATGATTGGATTCTTGGACAGCATCTGTGTCCCCTAGGACAGTTTAAAAGCATACTGTGGGCTACACTTCATCTAACTGCTGGTGGTACAGGTATTGTACTGATCTTGGTGTGTTCAAGAAGTCTGTAGTGACCAGTGTTCAGGCCTGGGCATTTCTCCTTTCTCTCTTCAAAGCAATTAGTTGTTACTCAAGTGTGCATACCTCCTTCGGAACTGGCTTGGTAGTGAACGAGGAATAACCACTGGAAGAATGCTGCTTCAGGTGAGTATGAGGAGAGTTGTGCTCTGTGTATGCCTGTGTTTGTCCTGAGTGTCAGAAACTTGAATGCCTTTGTCACTTAGCTCTGGTGACAAGTCCCATTTTGCATCTTGCACTCTGATACAAAGCATGCTCAGGGTGCAGTTGTGTTCTGACATAGTGTTACTCCAGGTAACACTGTCCTTTCACATTCTCCCCACCCTTGTGTTGGTTAAGTGGAGTGGAAGGACAAAGTGCTAAAAAAAGCTTGGGGGTGGGAGGGTATTGGGAAAGTTTGGAAAGAACAAAGGCTGAGGCTGGTGTCTTGGGGGAGAGAAGGGCAGGAAGCCTAAGGGTGTAGATCTGGGCAAATGTTCATCCTTAAATGATCATCTGCTCTACCTGGCGTGACAGGTATCCAAATGAACAGAGAGAGTTTCTGAGCTGTAATTTCAGAAAGTGTTACCTATTATGTGGCTTGCAAAGTGAAGCCTTGTGCAATCTTCTGTGGGGAGAAATTTAGTATCCAAAAAGGAAAAGCCTAGGTTTGTGGTTTTCAGATATTTTCAATTATCCACAGTTTGTTTTAGTGTATGGATAATTTAATAAACACTTTTTAACTTAGAAACATTGCAAAATGTGAGTGAAAGTGCGTAGAGATAATACTTTTAATAGGATTTGAAAAGAAGATTCAGTTGTGGTTAATATTATGAAAATATACTGACCTCATTTTGTGAGGGGCTTGTAGCATATTGAAAAGGAATCAAATGGTATTGATGATCATTAATTTAGTTTCATCTGTGGATTAAGTCCACAATAGGATGCACATTTTGTGCACTCAGTGTGACACAGATTTTTGTCTAAGACAAAGCCACAGACTCTGTCAGGGACCTGAAGTGGCATGCTAGGAGTATCTTAATTAAGGTAAGACCTTTTCAAAACTGTCAGATGCATACATAGGAAAAAAAAATAGGTAAATTAAGTCACTAGTGTTATAATAGGTGAGACACTGATTTTTAACCTAAGTTGAGTTTGTCATTGCAGGAGCAATTGGAAATGCTAGGCTCTGTCATCAGCAAGATAGACAATAAATATCCCATTTATTTTTTTTCTGCAGCATTTTATAGTGAGTTCCAGGAATTACATTTTTTGTTGTTGTCTGCCCAAGGCCTGCCTTTTAGAAGAAGGAATGAAAAGTTTCATGCATTCAGCACTTGCATGCACAAGCAATCCAACCAATCCTGTGAAAATGAGCAGAGGAATGAGATTTTCTGTTTACCTGAAAGAACTTAGTGAAACTACAGAGTTAGGTTCCTAAAAGAAAAGTGTTCTTTTAAACCCATGGAGTATATTTTGTAAGGGACAAAGAGGGTTGGGCTCCCTGTGGCTGCAGAGAATGGGGGCAGTGTGTCATATAAAGGCTCCATGAAAACGGCAACTGTTGCAGCCTGGCTCTTATTATCCAGGATCGCTGTGGTGGAAACAGACTTTTTAAACTTGCTTAAGAACACACAGATCTGAATGAGTTCAGAGTTTGGATGTGCTTGGTTGAATTGCATAGATGTCTTGATGTTGCCTTCAGTGTGTTCATAATGGGTTGGTGAAAGCGTGCCAGAGCTAGGGAATTACAAGTGGGGTGAGCTAGTGCTTTGGGATAATACCCTCTTCCACAGCGTGGCATCTGAAGGCTGTGGTATGGCTGCTGGTAGTGACAGTTCCATGCCAGTCACCTATGAGAAGAGTTGTAACCATTTTAAGGATGAGTAAAATGGCTTTTGTTTTATCTCTAAATTAACAGTAAATTGAATGTAAGCACAGCTGGCAGAAATCTGCATTTGAAATTTTATAGCTCTACACTAGAAAATTTTTCTGTATGATGATAGTTTCTTTGATCTGCATTGCTTATTTCACTTACCTGCAGGAGGGAACCACAAGTTTTGTGTGGGGTAAACTGAAAAGAAAACTTACTGTAATGTTGTAATTTCTAGTCTCTTACAAGAGACAGTAACTGCTCTGTCTTGAAAAAATGTGTAAGGGCCCTGTACCTTCAGCTGTGGGGAAGTAAGAAAGAAAGGACTTTTTATAACTTCCCATGAGACTGGATGTGCATTATTACTACAGAGTGTAATGGTAAAATACATTGGACCTTGCATCACTGTCCATGACTTGTACGGAGTTGGTGGTACAGTATGTGTTATCAAGTATTTGCATATGGGCAATTATGTTAAGTGTTTTCCTAAGAGATGACATCTGTAGGAATTGCATAATAATACTGGGATTAATGCTGTCGCCTAGCATCAGGTGGGGCCCAGACAGCTTCTCTCCATCTGCTCTGGTTTTGCTTGCTAAGTTTATTGGTGGGTGAGTGACTCTTCCAGTGTCACATAAAATGAATGGGCAGGGAAGAATTGCATGTGTGTGATGGAGTAGTGCCAAATCTCTTTCTTTGCCAAATGTATCCAATCATCTCTGGAAATATGCATTCTTCTAGTCCTACCTTAGGTCATAAATGAAAGTGGGCCTCTTCTCATGTTCGTGCTTTTATAGTTAGTAGCGTTGTGATATTAGAGGCTGGTGGGTGTTTACTTCCTGTGGATAGTCCCAGCTAGGCAAGTACAGAGAATAATTAGCATTGTGCAAAGACGTCTTTCATGTGGTCCTAAAGTAAAAGGGACATGGCTTTGGGATGTTAAGATGTTTGGTGCAGGAACCTACCCACTTCTTGTTTTTCTTGTGTCTTGCATTCAAATATAAATCTTTTAAAGATACTTCATATCTTAACCGAGTCATTTTGCTGTTTGCTGTATGAGTACTTCCTGCTGATGAGTCTTATTACTTGTTAATTTAACGTAAATACCAGATGTAAAGAAGGACCTCCATGCTTTCTTGCTCTTATTGCTCCATTGTATTGCTCTTGCTCCATTGTAAAATAGACCACAAGGATATGTTTGTTTATACACTCTTGCAGGATGCTAATGTCTTTCAAGGAGCAAGTTTACAGTCAGGCACTGTTAAGAGGTTAATGTATTGGGGTTTTTCCTCACTATTGGATTTTTTTATAGGTTTTTAAGATAACTACAAGGGATTTTTAAACAATACTGTGTTGCACTTAGCACTTCTAATCACAGGTTTGTTCACTCTTTTTCTGTAGGCAGATACTGCTACTGCTCTATTTTATCAGATTGTGAAACTGAGGGCCAGTTTCTACTTAAAGAGAGAAACAAATGAGATTAACATTCAAATGTATTAACTGTTTATTCCAACCTTCCAATTCTTCATAATCTTTATGGAAATGCGTATCACTTAAAATGAAAAGGGCTGAACAGAAATTTCACTGTTGTTTTATACTGGAGGTTTCTCTGAAATACTAAAATGTTTAATGACCTCCAAACATTTCTGCAAGGAGTGTATCATCCCCTATTGAATTCTACAGAATCATTTAATCAAACCATAAACCACAGGGTTTTTTTACTGACTCTTGCATGAGTTCTTCAGAAGTGTCTCCCCTGTCCTATATCATTAAAACACAGAAGGCGAGTGAGCAGGGGTGACAGCTCCCAACAGTTTTGGACCAAGAGAATAACAGTCCTGATAAATTAGAGATGACTGTCACCATCATCTGCAGTATAAAATAGAGCTTGCTGCAGTAGAAGGGATGTCCTTGATTGTGGTGATAAGGCTCATGGTGGGATGCCTAAGATAACGTAGCGGTGATGGGAAGAAAGTCTTAAAAGCAAGGGGAGCATTCTTCTGCACGACCAGCTGCCCTGTGTGGAGGCAGTGTGGGCAGTTGTCCAGGAGGTCAGATAACTTTTGGTGAGGTAGTCTGAGATAAGACTAGTTTTCAGCCATTACTCACAGTCTGCAGACTGAGGGGTGACTGCTGGTGTTGCCAGAGAAATTTCAGCAGGTAACTTCTGTGTTTTATAACACAATTTTGATTTTGCTTCCATTTCTACTGCACAACCGAAGCTGATGTTTTCTCACCAGCCGTTACTCATTTCTTACTATGTTTACACTGAGTTGTGAAAGACTTTGACTCAGTAGCCTATGCATTTAGATTGGGAGTCAGGTTGCCTTTTGCTTACTTAAAATTACTTACCTGAATGTGCAAATAAAACTTGAGAGAAACTTGTGGAGGCATGATTGATGAGTTTTCAGTGCTCAGTTTTATGCACTGACTATATGAAAAATGAGGCTCCTTTTGGGGACGAATTGAATGCTTAAAGCTACAGTTTGCTGCTTTATCATCTCAGCCCTGACACTGCAGTGGGTAATTAAAATATGTCAATAAGGCATTAATGATGAAAAAATTTCTTTGTTTGAAGGAAGCACATGACCATATGGAAATTTCTGTATTTTAGCAAGGTTCTGTGAAACTGAAGTAGAAAATATTCAGTGTCTGCTGAGCTGCCTGCCATGTTGGCTAGCAGACAGAAAAGCTTGGGTTTCAGCAATGGCTTGTGTTTGGAGGAGAGTCTTTCAGACACTTGAATTTGCTTTTTACTGTTTTCTTAATAAAATGCAAATTTCTGAAAATGGTGAAAGTGTAGGCCTTGGACTCTAACGTTATTATTAAGGTCAGGCAGTGGGTAGAAATTGGTCTCTTTTATATTCCTCCATTCCTCTATGGGTAACAAGCTTGGCCTCATGCAGTGTTTCCTAGAGAATTCACTTGTCTGCTTCTGGTTATCAACTCCTTCAGCTGGTCATTAATCTCCATGAAATGTTAGGGAGCTTGAGCCTCATTACTTAGATGGATAGTTCATCTTGTGGTTCGCTTTTGGTGCTTAAGTTGTTGCTCTTGAATGCTGTGTTTCTTAGTAAAGAAAAGTTTCTTTGGGGGTGGTTATTGTGAGTTACTCTCTGATCATAAGGAGTTCACATCTTCTGTTGGATACGTAGATAAAATACTGTAATAGAGTCTTTTATTTTGAATACATGTTGACTTACACATATGCGATAGCTGTTTCATGAATTGTGGATACCTAGTGAGAAGCTTGATTATGGATATGTCTGTCTTGATTACAAGGAATGAATCAAAGCCTGTGCCATGTCTAATGTTTGTCATTGATTGACGTGTTGCGGATGTTAAATGGCAAAGAGGAAGTGAGCAGAAAATAACAGACATTTCAAACAAAAATGTTGTGTTACAGGTAGCACTAGGAAGTGAACTTTGGGTGGTCTGGTTTTGGAGAAATAAAACAGCTTTTGCAAAGGATTTCATTATTGTTTGTTTTGCTGGAAAATTGATGGGAGTGGAAATGAGATGAAGCAGAAATGGTGGGAAAAGGTGCCCAGGAACCTGTGAAGCAGCTGAAGTGAGATTGAATGGTGGTGCATTGCTACCTCTGGCCATCATCTCTGTTCTCTTGCCTGTGCAGGCATCCTTGCATCTATTGGTTGTAAACAGCCACGGGGAAAAAAATAATAGTGGCTGAAGGATTTTGGGTGTCATGACTGAGCTAACAGGAGACTAAATTAGGTATAGATAGCCATTTTGTCATGGTGGCAGAGAGAGAAGGGACCTAGAGGCACTCTTTGTGTTGAGTGCTTGGCTAGCACTTTATGAGGAGCAGCCAGACGGAGTTAGAGGGGTGCAAATCAAATAGCAGTGACTTGGGAAATGGAGATTATATTTTGATGGCAACAGCATGAAGTGCAGCACTCAATAATGGTGTCTTAATTTTCTCTTTACTTTTTTTTTTCCCCTGTATATTTTTGCATCATGGTTCCAGTAAAGTATTAAGAAACTTCAGAAGCAGCAGAGGCCTTATCATCACTACCTGACTTAGCCAGGAAGCATTAAATGTATTTGTTAGGTAGAAGGGATAATAATAGAATACAGAAAGTGCACAGATGTTGATAAAATAATAGGGTTTTCTTCCCTGCACAAGATACAGGCTGTCTTCCACCTTGCTTTCAAACACCAGAAATAACTTTTCAGTGGTCAGCAACCCCCTTATGTGTTTTAAGTTTCTAAGTGTGATTAGAGGCTTGTGGTAGTCAGTCTTGGGTGGCCACAGAGGAAGATAAAGTGGGTAGCCTTCACAAGGACTCATTCCCCAAAGTGAAGGTGGCAAGCTGATAACAGTGGTCCTGTTTGTTGTGATCTCATGTAATCTCTTGATCTTGTCAGATAGGAGCTGTTGTGCATTAGACTAATCATGATATCAGGTCAATATCGAGTGGCCTGAGAAAACCAGCACTCAAGTGTTTTCCATCCCATACTTGGTCTAAATGCTGGAATGTTGCTGTAAAAATTCCGAAACAATTAGGGATGATAAGCAGTTATGCAATAGTTGTTTGGTTTTTTTTTTGTCTACAGCGTGACCCTTGCACACTGCTCTATGTACTGGGATGGGCTTTTTGATGATCTTTCTCTTTTCCTGTTTAAAGGGAATTTCAGCTCTGTAGGAGGTCTGTGTCCATTAAAAGGGCCCGTCATGATGACTTTTTTTCTCCCTTCCTTTTATTTACTTGGATGTAGTACAAGTGCCGCATGGCTCCTGAAATAACAAAATTAATAGCTCACAAGAGAGCCTCGTTAGTATTTAAATGAAAATAATTGAGTTCTTTTAGCCTATTAGTGGTTAAGAATAGCCTTCTCTAAGTCCATTACCTCTGGGATAAAAGCCGTATTTGCAGATGAATAAGCAGCATGTACAACATGACTTGTTGCTAGGGAAAGAGTCTTTCTTAGTTCTCTGCCAAGTGGAGTGGCTTGTGTAGTAGATAAAAACTGAATGACCTCCAACTGCATTCTTGAAATCCTCTTTACTCTTCAGTTGGCAGTCTGAAAATATTTCAGTAAGTGACTCTGGCTTTCTGGAGCTGCTGTCATTCCCTTTCCAACTCAGACAGTCAGCGATGTGGGAAAAGAAGCTCCTCCTGCCTTTTGGGGCCAAATCTGCAAGGGCAACACTTGCTGCAGGTGCTGGTCTTGTCCAAGTGAAATGCCCAGAACCCAGCCATGCGTGGCTTGATCGAAGCCCATGGGATGAGGGCAGAATAGTCTGTTAAATTGGCAGTCTTTCCCATTTTCATCACTGCAGCAAAGGGCCACCTTGTTTGCAGTGCAAAAGAACAATGCAGAATACGTCCTGGGAAGGCAGAATTTTGGTAGCAAAACATGTAATAACTGACTGCAGGGAACAAAATAATTCAGAGCACCTTTGCAAATTTTTTAGTGTAGCCTTGTCTCAGACCTCACAATTGCTGGGGTTCTGAGCTACAGCTGGAAAGTGTGCCCATGGTGCTGCTCCTGGATTTGGCACCAACACTGTGTGGACTAACCCAGTGGTGTTGGGTGGTAGTGGGCTTTTCTTGTTTTTAATGGTTGAACCCTGGTTTTGGTGGAGTTATTGATACTAGACTCCATCAAGAATCCTTCCGAGGTTGTTAAAATAGAATCATAGAATCATTTACGTCGAAAAAGACCTTTAAGATCATCGAGTCCAACCGTCAATGCAACACTACCATGCCCACTAAACCATGTCCTGCAGTGCCTTGTCTACACATTTTTTGAATACCTCCAGGGGTGGTGACACCACCACTTTCCTGGGCAGCCTGTTCCATGCCTGACAACCCTTTCAGTAAATAAATTTTTCCTAGTATCCAATCTAAACCTACCCTGGTGCAACTTGAGGCCATTTCCTCTCGTCCTATCACTAGTTACTTGATAGAAGAGACCAGCACCCACATCACTACAACCTCCTTTCAGGTAGTCATAGAGAGAGATAAGGTCTCCCCTCAGCCTTCTTTTCTCCAGACTAGACTGGACAGTGTAAAAGTGTGTTGAGAGGAGTCTTGATGGAGTGCCTTTAAACAAGATGTTTAACTCTTTATCAGCAATGAGGCACATAAAAATGCTTTTTGCTCTTAAAAAAGCTGAAGTTTGTAACTACTACATAGAATACAGCAGAGAAGAAACCGAGATGGTGCTGTACTGATTAGTGTAAGAAACTTCAATACAGCAGGTCCACAGCAGTGCCTTTATTCAGCTCAGGTTTATCAGATGGATCCTTTTCCCCCTGTGGAAATGAGGACAGTTCATTTTTAGAACTCATCCTTTTCCTTTAAGAACAGCAAGCTCAGGAGTTGATACTGGATGGGTGAGAAAAGGGTAGTTAATAGTTTTCAAAAGTTTAAATGCCAAAAAGGGCTTGGTGGTTATTGCTCTGACATCTGCTGTCTTACCTTCCAGTGTCTGTTTGTTGCAAAGACGTTGCACAGGACAGCAGGGACCAGGACAGACTGCAAGTCTCTTGATACTAGCATGATATTAATAAGTGACAGAAGCCCCAAAATCCCAAGAGTGTCTATTATGTGTCCAAGGACTGTGTACCGAATATCAGACAGGAGCGTTTGCAGGCTTTGGTACTTGCATTGGTTTTCCTAGATGATAAAGCCATTTGTGTTCAAAAATAATTTTCTTTATCCTAAATTCTTCTCAGCACTCAAAGCTTTTTTAATCTTTGCCTAAATGGGAACACAAGCCTTTATCTTATACTCAGGAGGGAGGTCATTAAATTGTAGTACAAATTTGTGTTTCAACGTGAAAATCTACTCAGTCCCCTAGAGTGGAACAATATCTCATCAGTTGATCTTCTCTGCTTTAGAGGGGAAGAAGAAGAAAGAAAGAAAGAAAAGTTTCCCTGGAGCAGTCATTGATACAAACTCCTCTTATGAGAGGGAAAGGAGGTGGTTTAGAGATGGGGGTTTCTAGTTCAGAGTTGTGGAAAATAGCCTTTTGTTCCTTAACACAAACCCTGCTAAAAATAGATGGATACTGTTGCTTCTAATGAACTTGCTACTGTTTGTGTTTGAGTGACTATACTGTTTATCATCTTGTAATTCAAGGGAGCTCTCAGGCTGGAGAGCTTTTTTGTTCTGTTTGTGTTAAGTATATTTCAGCGGGTCCCACTTCTTGACTTGGGCTCTGACAATGGATCGTTGCAGTAGAAATGATGATAACTTTCTGCATTCTGCATGGCTCCAAGCCTCTCTTCAGATATCTCTCCTGACACAGGCAGAAAATGAGTTTGAACTGAAGACTTCTGTCTTTCAGATTTAGGCTATCACTCAGTGGCGCTCTCGGTTGGACTAGTTTTTCGTAGTATACATACTTAAATGTTTGTCAGGCTAAATAGCAAGCATTTGTGAAAGGTTCCTAGCGGGATGGATGGGATCTGAGATGTGGGGCCCTGGTGTTTTTCCTCTGCAGTGGGAATTTTTAACCCCTTTATTGTTCCTAGGGGTTATGTGCACCCAGTCTCCCCTGACCTGTCCCACAGGAGTGACCTCTCCTTTGGGTGCTCATTGGAAAAGGTGGGAATTGTGCCTGCCTTTTGTGCATCTGGGTGCATACTCAAAGAACTGAGTTTCTGAGTAAAAATGGGAAAAATAGCAGCATAATCCCTTTTCCTTTAGACAGATGTTTCCCAGGACAGCTGTTCAGTGACGAGCCTTGGAGTGGCTGAAATCTTGCTTTTCCATAAAAGCAGCATTTCATATTGATCCCCCATCCAACTCAAAAACCTGCTTGTGAGTCTAGATGTCTCTTCTTGGATTGCTAATGAGGCACGTTCAGAAGCAGTTCACCTGCAACTGCTTCACTTGGGGTATCTGTCCGGCTACATTAAATGAGTTAACCAGTTTGTGTTCAGTATTTCTGTGGTGATTGTAGATTTAAAAAGTAAAAATTACCAGAATTGGAATAGGAGACTAATGAAGAGAGCCCCAAAGCTATAAATATGAGATGCTGATTGTCAAAATTGATGCTAACATTTTTACAACATTAATTTGATTGATGTAACAGTTAAAATGGCAGCCTTGAACAGGATGCTTTTGTGAACAAGATAATTTATCTCAGCAAATGCCTTCACATAAATGTTTTAAAATGAAAGGCATGATGAATCTGTCTAGAGCCTATACACTGTAGAGCTGCCAAACCTGCCACCTGTTAAAGATTTTAATGAACTGGTTTTTATTTAACAGAAAAAGTCAAATCAATGCTGTCACTTGCCTTTGCTGAGGCTTCCCTTATCTCAGGCACTCTGAGATATCATTTAGCAAATGCTTCTAAGTGGAGCAACCCTACTATTTTAATTAGAATTGCAGCAAACTGGTGAAGAAGGCCATTAAATCTTAAATGTGGCTTTCGTGCAGCTCAGCTATGAGGATGGGCTTTTTGTTCAAAGCCACAGGGACCCGGTGTTCTGTCAGGAGCCGAAGGATGCCCAAACTTGTGTTGTGCCATGAGATTAATGGGAAATTAGTTCCTCTGGATTTTCTAAATGGAAGGTGATATGTTTCTCAGAATAAACCAAAAATGTACTAGGACGTTATACTTCTGTGTGTGTGAGAGAGAAAGCCTTTGAGTGCATTAAGCCCTGTAAGACAGGGTTTAGGGGAGTTTGGGAGGTTTTTTGCAGCAGTGGGAGAAGGGTTCACCAACTCTCCTTTCTGCAGCCTGTTTTCAGAGGGGAATTAGGAGATGTGGAATATGTCAGTCTTGAAACATATGCATAGGGACAAATGCCATCTTCTAAGAGTCTGCAGAAAATTTATGCTTGTTTTTTACCACTGATGAGTTAAGTGTGTCACTTAAGGGCCTTAGATTGGCAGTAGTTTGGAAGATTACAACTTACTAGGATCCTTTTTCCTAGGCTTTTTGTTGAATCACCACTCTTGTTTTCCATCCAGGAACATAGCGGATGGATGCTTGCTATGTAGTTCCTTGATTGTCCTTCACTTACTGTGGATGTGGAAAACATTTCTCGCTGAGTAAACAGTGCTCAACTTCTAGTTAAGTTGTGCAATGACCAGGCTGAAGCTCTCTGATGTTGTAGAAGGGATGTAGAAGGCAGAAAGGTGCTAGAAAAAGTAAAAGCAGTAGGTAAGGAGGTAGAATAGCAAGGGAGAAAGCCATGAAGATGTTTGTGAGGTATGTAGGCAAAATAATGGGCATGAGCAGTAATAGCCATAGGTAGCAGCACAGAGGTGGTAAAATTAAATCCTTAAAAAAAATTAATTACCTTCATTGTCTGTTTTGACTTCAGTAGGCTTTGAAGCAGCCTTAAGCCAATGGCTTAAGTGTGAGATTGGAATTCAGGAGCTTTTCTGTTTTTGTTTTGGCTGAACTACATTTTGTCCTATGAGACAAAATAATGTGACCATTTTCACAAGCAACTCTAAATTTGAGACACCCCCTCCCTTTTTCTTGCCATGTGCTAATCAGTACCTTGATTTCCCATGATGATCCCATCCTCCAGCTGTAGTCAGAATGCTCTGTAGCTGTGAGCATGCCAGAACGTGGGGCCGCTTCTGGTTAGGCTCCAAAGTAAACATTTTTACTTGCAGATTGGTGGACTAACAGATTTGACATCCTTACCCTGTGTTTTCACTTCGAAGAAAATAAATGTGCAACAGAAATAAATGTGCATCTTTTTAGATGCTTAAAAATTCAGGAACTGTCTCACTTTCAAAAAAGCAGATTCCGGGGTGTTGACAGCAGATGACTGGTATGAAATATTTTTTCTTGTTGGTTGGAGGAAAGGCCCCTTTTCAACAATAACTCCAAGCAGGGAGTAGTTCAGTGGCCAGAGTATTAGTGAGTTTGCCAGAAAACCTGGAGTTTTGTTTCTGTTCACCTGCTGTGTGAACTTTTGTCTTGGTTTCTCCTCTTGCATAAATTGCAGTTCATCTTCTGCTTTTGTAAGGGATACTGCGGTATCTCCTGCAGACCATGAAGACCTTCCTGGTCATTTATATTTTGGTAATTTATTAAAATAGCAACATGGAATCTAAACTATTTATATTAATATGCTGTGGAACAGAGCAGCTGCTACAGTGTGGTTAATAGTGTTGGTCTCCAGTCACCCTGAATCCATTTTTACCCTAGACTGTCTGGCACTCTGCAAGATAACCCCTCAACAGGCCTGCAGAAAGTTTGTCACGCTGTCTTATGGAAAAGCATATAAATGATGGTTTGGTACTTAAATATGCAAACCAATAAAAAGCTGTAAGAAACCCAAATACATTCAGTTGTTCTTGCTGTACCTTTACAGAATGTTGTAAAATACATTCCATGTTATTAGGAGAAGTGAGTAAAAATCCAGACTAAGAAAGTCTTATTTATTCTCAATGAAGTAAATGCTATTTTGAGACAGCATAATCTTGAAAAATATTGGCTATTTTTAAAAGACATCTTTAATTCAAAAGGTCAGACTCCCTGTGGTCACTGGTAAGGTCCAGAAGCGAGTCCTTCTGGCGCCTTTTGGATACGGAGTGAGCAGCTGTATAGTTCAGCTTCTTCAGCTTCGGATATGGTCTCCCATAGTGTCCTTATAGCCAAACTGCTGAGATAAAGGCTGGAAAAGTAGGCTTTTTTTCCATGGTGACCTTTTGAGTATAGCCCCTTCCAGCCTATGTTAGCCTATGACTGTATGGTTTTCATCGTGCACCTTGTAAACCCCTCCTGGAGTAGCAAACTGGCCTTCCTGTCCTGGCTGTCAAAGGAGTTAAGTAGGAAAGGGATATCCAAG
Source organism: Buteo buteo (assembly GCF_964188355.1). Classification (NCBI taxonomy): domain Eukaryota; kingdom Metazoa; phylum Chordata; class Aves; order Accipitriformes; family Accipitridae; genus Buteo; species Buteo buteo. The sequence continues at coordinate 65,172,835 of NC_134171.1, forward strand.
GGGGAACAATAATAGGTCAATTAAACTAGCGCTGGGAGGATTTGATTGTGATGGTCCTTGAGTAGTTTTTTGCGTTATCCTAGGTTGATTTTGTGATCCAGATCAGTTCACGGACTTGCCACAACTTGAAAGAGCCCTGAATGCAGGGTGCAAGGTGAGGATTATGGAGAAACCGTATGTACACAAAAAAACCTTCACCCAAACCTGTGCAAGCAAAAATGCAGAACTGTGCATGTGTTCTGCATAACTGAACTGGTCTGGAGGTTTAGGGCTGTTGTGATCCATTGGTACTTGACTTAAACCAGCTCCCACTTAACCCTGCCTTGATTTTGTAATTATTTAAATTATGGGCTATCTGGTGCTTTTTCTTACATAGCCAGTAATTTAAGCATTGTCCTTGAAAAAACACATCAAATGATTGTATTCTGACGAGATTTACATAAATGTAATGGAAACTTATTTTTTTGTACAGTGAAACCTGCAAGAACTATATTCTACAAAGCTCTTCCTTCCCTTCTTCCCAGTGCATGGGAAAGTATTAAGGCAAATTCAGCTCTAGCACCGTGCAGTAACTTCTGGGTGAAAATAACAAGTGTTTGATTTATATTGTCTCTCCAAAATTACACTTCAAATTGTGAAAATGTTTTAATTCATAGATATATTTATGTAGGTATCTATTTTGCCCAAGAGTCTAGTTTTTAGAACACCTTTGTCTTGCCAAAAGCATCAGCTTTCCATGGCAAGCTCAGTATGTTTATAAACCATGTCAGAGTTTTGTATGCTTGCATCCATCAAGTATCAAACAGTTCAGTTCCTAAGGTAGCTTTTAATCAGCCAAAATTCTCTGCTCAATATTTAGGTTGCATAATAAAAATATTTAAGGATACTTTTCAACACATTGCTAATACTTTGATTAAGAAACAGCTAGATCTCATGCAAAAGCTATAAAAATGTGTGATTCAGATTAGTTATAAAGGTAAGAAACCATCTGAGAAGTCCAGTTTTAAATTGGAAACAGTATCACAGAATGGAAGAAGCAGACTAATACACTGAACTGGAAGTAAAACCTGGAAAAAATCTACTGTGCACAAATTGTACTGCTTGAGAAGTGATTTGTAATCAGTGAATCAGAGTTTTCCAGTTGTGTTAATTGTTCAGATAGCACAGAAGACATGACCCCGGTCTCCCTGAGATAGGATCACTGCTAATTAATATAATCCCTTAGATAAGGACCAGCAGAGTATCTTAAATTAGATGCCAGAAAGCCAAATGAGCTATTTAATTTGTGTCAATGTGGTATTTGTAGTGCAGTAGCACTGATAAGCCATGCTCATAAAACATTTACTATATAGACAAAATATAAGCAATGTATAGATCTTGAAACAACAAGCAATATAAGCATTAAAAAAACTGGCAAAAGAAAAATAATCCTTGCCATTAAGCTCTAAAATTTTTCCATGTGAAACTAAAGTTTTTTTTCCTTCAGTAAAAAACTGCAAGATGATAACTTACATAGGACAGGCAAACTCCACTGGAATATTCTTGCTAGCCAAAAGCCAACAGGAATATTTGCACAGGAAAAGAAGAAACGACTTCAATGGAATCGTATTCCCATTTCCATGTCTCTGCCTGCCACCTTTCTTCACTTATGCTGTAAAAGTTGCACTTTATGTGTAATTTCTAGGAAATCGGCAGCAACTTCAACCTTTACTACATACTGACCTGGAAATGAATTGTCCTCAGGTGGGATGCTTGGCCATATATAGCTTTCCTGGAAAAAAGCTATGTGTGTTGGGGTTGGAAAGGCTTTTACTTCTTAAATTCAACATGGAAGTCATAAAACAAGGAAAAAACCAAAACTGAATAAACTGATTTGAATAATCCCTTTTCTCAAGGCAAGAACAGTTTTATGTTAATAATTCCTGATAAATACTTGACTTTATCTGTATTTGAAGTGCTTCAGAACTGAAGACTTCAGTCTCTCAAGGCTGTGCTCTCTAGCTGTTTACTATTTCTTCTCAAGTTCACACTGGACCTAGAGAACACAGGTGTTTTTTGTATATTTAAAAATTATTTCTCTCGTTTGATTTTTTTTCAGTTTAAAAAGGCTGATTTTGTCCTTTTAGTAGGCTTTATAAGAGCAGAGTAGTATAAGTTGTCATAAGCAAGACTGTTACCATAAACTAAGCCAGCAAGAAATGCTGAAGAAGGGGGGTGGGGTTGGATAATGATCTTAAATGAGAAACTTTGAAAATGGTAAGTTATTTCTGATGGTCAGAAGCAGTCTGACCTCCACTTGGGATTTACCTGACTATGGTTTTAGCCACTGCTGTTTTTCTGACTCTGTGTGTTAGGGTAACTGTATTTAAGTGATAGGAAAAGGAGATTTCTTTTGGTGCTAAACTGGAGTGACTGCAGGGTTACTGCTGGTGGGTGTAACAGGGTCCCCTGTGAACTTGCCTTAGACACCTGAATAAGCTCCCTCCCCTGCAAAGGCCTCTGGCAAGGTTTCCTGGGACTTAGAAATGGTGAAACCTTAATTGTTAATTTCATTTGATTACTATTTGCATGGCATTATTCTTTTTTCTTTTAGTCCATGTTGATGATCTTCAGAAAATCATGGCAAGCCCTTGCACTGAAGCACATGGTTACTTTGGAGTAAATTCCTTCAGCTCTTTTTGGCCCACCGCTCAGCTTTGAGAGAGAGGTTGTGGGCTTTAGCGCCCTTATCACTTGTGTTGGTTTTCTCTGCCTTCCCTGTGTTGGGTCTGCACCCACCTTCCAGCCCGGAGCCCCAGGCTGGGCCCAGTTTGGAGGTGAACAGACAAGTTAGTTGTTGCTCTGTCATCTGTGCTCCAGGGTGACATTTGCTCCTTTAAGTGTTGTGATACTTATTGCTTATATTCATCTGTTAACTATTACAGTGGGTCAGGTCTTGACAATCTGCTCTGAAAGCCAACCACAATTATCCAGATGTATTTTTCCCTTTAAGGCCACTGTGTGCAGTGACCACTGGTTGCCCACCTTTTCAAAATGAAAGAAACCAAGAAGGAATAGAAAGTTCAGGTTTAGGGCCTTTTTTTCTCCCTCTGAATCTTATCTTGAAAAATTTTTAGTTCATTATTTAATGACTGACTTGATTTAATGCGCTCAATCATATATGCTACATTATCTCACAGTGTTGTTGGATCTGTCAAGACTGTCACTGGAGAGCTCTGTATATAAATGAGAGGCCATACCTGAAATTTTCTCCTGCCAAATATCATCCTTTTGGGGAGTGCACTGTTTTGGCCTAGATGTTCCCAGGACTAGAAGTCAGTAAATTCCCTTTGCAAAAGAGATCTGTAAAGCAAGACTTGGTCCTCTGTGTTCTGATGCTTTGTGCTTTATTGGCTTTTTTCCTTGGGAAAACAGTTTTATCTAATAATAAGCTAAATTTCCTATTGACCAGAGCTACTGGAAGTAAGATTTTTCATAGCTGCCTTTCTCTTCTATAGTAATTTAGTAATGCCCAGTCCCATTGTTGTCTATTGATCAAGATTTAATGATAGTTACAAAGCCTAATTTTATCAAAACTTCCATGCATCTAATAACGAGCTTAGCTTGTTCTCATGAGTCCTTAAACTCAATGCAGTATCCAAATTTATTTATACATCTCCTTTTTCTTTGCCTTCCAAAAATACCAAGGGGTCCTTTCTGTAAGCAACACGGCAATTGCAGAGTGGGTTCCCCAGGAAGGGACCTTATAATGTAGAGCTCCCACAATGTGTCTTGGCCGCTGGACCCTGTGGCCTGTCCTGTTCTGTTAACTGAACTCAGTCCCACCATACCTGTCTCCCCTTTCCCGAATCACAGTCCTAATTACTCCCTCTGGAAGTACTTGTGTGGGAGCAGATGCACACCATGCTTTCATGCCCGAGGTAACTCCCAAGAGTGTTACTCGTGAATTGGCTTGCCCCCTATTAACTATCTTCCCAGCTCCTTATACCCCCCCACACCTGTGACAAACTTGGGAAAGAAAAGCAAAATCTCTGCAGGAGGAGCAGTGTTTCTCACAAAAGCTGGCAGCATATAATTGAATAAGCTCATTCATTAGGGAGAAGCCAGGAGAGGGTGGGTAAAATAGAGGTGTTAAAGCTTTAGATACTACAGAAAATCTGCTTTAGAAGGGAAAGCTGCTTTGTACTAATTCAAGATCTGTCTGAAACTCTTTAAAATAGCGGGCAGAATTTAGAGGTGGGAAGAGAGCATGTTAAGTGTTACTTTCAACTGTAACGTAGAGGTTGGTGCTGGAAAAGAAATTCAGGAAGAGAAAAAGCTTTTAATTTCGGACATTGTCGCAGACGTGGTCAGGAAATGGTCACTCTTGTCTTTCATCCTTACTAGAGAAATTGAAACCATAGGCATGCAATATACCTGTATCTAGCCTCTGGTTTTAGGCAAACTTAATTTTTTGCGTTGTTATAGCTTAACTTGGTACGAGCTTTCTTTCTCTTGTGGAACAAAAAAGGGAGGTTTTTTTCTAGTGGCTGCTCAAGCCAAGATTGCTTCCTTCTTGAGGAAAGAAGTTTCTCTCAAGCAGAGAGAGGCACTCGACCATTAAGTGAAATGTGTGGCAGGACAGAAAGATAGAAAAATCTGTAATCGCATCCTACTAAAATTGCTAGCTGTCTCTCATATGTCAAAATAAATATTTTGGTGCTCATTGCCAAGCAAACAGTACATGTGGTATTCACCACCACAGAGGTGCATTTACTTCTTGCTTGGAAAATTAAGCTATGAGGTGGGTTTGAACCTTTCCTTAGGTAAAAAAAATATCTCCTTTATACTCCTGTCTGCGGAATTTCAGAGAACTAAATGACAATTCTCATTCTTCAACAGAAACAAACTGGAGTAATGTGTTAATAGTGGGATGAGAAAATGTCAAATGCAGTGGAATTTATGCCAGAAATATGTATGCTGTGTGTTGACTGAATTTTATCCAAGCAACCCTATTTCTTTTGTAATTTCTCTGTGCTCCTCTGTGCTCATTCGTGATGTGTTAGATACCCCCTAAAATCTGAATAGCCCCCCCCAGATGCCTCAAATATGGCAGCACTTGTTGTTCTCTTCCTGTGCATACTGCAAAACTGTAAATGGCTGCAATAACTGCAAGACAAAGACTGCACCACTTCCTGTGGTATTTGTTCTTCTTCCAGAGCTTTGGTTGCTTAAGTGTTATAAAAATCTACTCTTATAATAAAAATTAAAAAATCCAACCCCTTATTCTCTTATAATAAAAAAAAATTTATAAGAGAACATCTGGTTCCTTCATTCTCTTATAATTATAGCTTGTATTAAGTTTTTATTGTTGTCCCTCTATTGTCATGTGTGCTAGAAAACCTGACATTACGTATATGTAACAGTGGCAATTCCGTAGAATCAGTAAAACTCATTTTCTTTATATAGTGTTTACCAACAAGATTTAAAACCCCTAATGTACATGGGGGAGAAGAGATGTCTAGACAAAAATACTTCCTGTTTAAATTGAAGAACAGCAATTATGTAGCTTCAAAATATCACTGGAGATTAGTAGTCAGAGCATTTACACTGCTTGAGTCACATTTACAACATTTTAGGCCTGTTCGTGGTTAACTACCCATCTATAGATTTGTTGCTAAGTAATCACATCAAATTACTTGATAGATTATAAGTAGGACAGCAACAGGAATGACTGAAGTGTTTTGAAATTGACCATTGTTATTTAATTGGATAGAGAGGCCAGTGAATTTGAAGCAAAGAGCTGTCCTCTGGCAGAGGATGCTTTTTTTGCGGACTAAGGCTCTAAAAGTAAGTTTGCCTTCACGATATGCAGTAATGGGAAACACCAGAGCTGCAGGAGGGTGAAAGCAAACCAGAGGTGCTGCACTGGACAAAGCAAGCCAAGACATGTCAGCCAGCATGCTGTGAACATTGCTGGGTTGCGCTGTGCTGCAGGGCCAAGTGTGCTTGGGATGTGCTGGGCTTTGCCCAGCTAGAGGCAACTGAGGCAGTTCTCAGCCTCTGCCACAGCACTGATCTGGGGTTTGGAGCCAGCTGTTAACTCACCCAGGTCCCAGTTTGAAATGCAGATATCTCTGCATATGTAGGTAAATGAAAGGGCTGGCTTTCAGAGTTGCTGTGCCCTTTTGCAGCAAGTGATTTCACTAGGATCTTGGAAATACATTGTAATGGTGGAAATCAAGTTGGATTTTTTAAGAGGTTACTACAGTCAAACTGCTTTTTGTCAGCACAGTGCAGGTTTCATTACTGACCTCAGTGTAAGGGGATTTCTGCCTGTGCTATAAATTTTCCTCTTCACCTCATGTCTGTAGGTTCCTGACAACACAAAGGGCTCACTTGGACTTGAGATAATCTATTTTTGTGATAGTTTAAAGGCAAAAACAGTAGTTATGTGAGTGTATTGGGTTTGTGTGGCAAGGTTTCGGTAGCGGGGTCCTACAGGGGTGGCTTCTGTTAGAAGCTGCTAGAAGCTTCCCCTGTGTCCCATGGAGCCAATGCCAGCTGGCTCCAAGATGGACCCACTGCTGGCCAAGGCTGAGCCCATCAGCAACAGTGGTAGTGCCTCTGGGATAACACATTCAAGAAGGGAAAAAAAGTTGCTGTGGACACAGAAACTGCAGCCGGAGAGAGGAGTGAGAACATGTGAGAGAAACAAGCCTGCAGACACCAAGGTCAGGGAAGAAGGAGGGGGAGGAGATGCTCCAGGCACCGGAGCAGAGATTCCCCTGCAGCCCGTGGGGAAGACCATGGTGAGGCAGGCTGTCCCCCTGCAGTCCAGGGAGGTCCACGGTGGAACAGGTGGATGCCCAAAGGAGGCTGTGACCCCATGGGAAGCCCGCACTGGAGCAGGCTCCTGACAGGACCTGTGGGCCCATGGAGGGAGGAGCCCACGCTGGAGCAGGTTTTCTGGCAGGACTTGTGACCCCATGGGGGACCCACGCTGGAGCAGTCTGTTCCTGAAGGACTGTGTGCTGTGAAAGGGATGCACGCTGGAGCAGTTCGTGAAGAACTGCAGCCCGTGGGAAGGACTCACGTTAGAGAAGTTCATGAAGGACTGTCTTCCATGGGAGGGACCCCACACTGGAGCAGGGAAGGGGTGAGGAGTCCTCCCCCTGAGGAGGAGGGAGCAGCAGAGACAACGTGTGATGAACTGACCACAACCCCCATCCCCTGTTCCCCTGCGCTGCTGGGGAGAGGAGGTGGAGAGAACCGGGAGTGGGGTTGAGTCGGGAAGGAGGGAGGGGTGGGAGAAGGTGTTTTAAGGTTTATTTTACTTCTCATTACCTTACTCTGGTTTGATTGGCAATAAATTAAGTTAATTTTCCCCAAGTTGAGTCTGTTTTGCCTGTGATGGTAATTGGTTGAGTGATCTCTCCCTGTCCTTATTTTGACCCATGAGCCTTTTCTAATATTTTCTCTCCCCTGTCCAGCTGAGAGGGGGAGTGATAGAGCGGCTTTGGTGGGCAGCTGGCCTCCAGCCAGGGTCAACCCACCACAGTGAGGAATGAGGATTAATAGTTCACTGATAACAGCTTATGTGTTCACTTCATCCTCCTTTGCTACGCATCACTTGTTTACGAATTCACAGTACGTGTACATGTCTGTATGTACGTGTTGAAATATGCATGTATGTATATATGTGCATGTGCATACTTACCAGTATATTATTTACTGCGGGTTGATTAACAGGCTTTACTGTGAAATACACTGGATGCCTTTCAGGCTGCAACCTTGTAAATACTAGTGACGTTGAGAGTATTATCCACTAAATGTAGTATTTCTCAGTTTAGGATCCTATCCAAGTTGAAGTGCGCAGTTGTTCTTAAGTATGACACTGAAGACTTTCCAGAAACCAGAAAGAAACCACACAACAGTGCTGTGTTGTACACGCTGTGAGTCATATAACAGACACCTGTACCCGAAGATCCTTTCTGCCTCTTAATCCTCCCAATCAGCTGCCTCCTTCCTGGCTGATGACCTTCCTGCCTCTCTGAGAGCTGATTCTTCTTTACCCTTTCCTCCCTCTCTAAGCAAACCTTTTTTAAGAACTGTGGGGATGTTTAGTCTGGCACCACCCAGGGAGCGAGAGGGCTTGGCATGGGGAACAGTAGTTGATAGTGGGCTGCAGACCTTCTTAGCACTATTTCTGAGGACTTTTTTTTTTCCTGAGGGATGCAGTCCAGCTGATTTGGGAGCCTTCTTGCAGAGAGGCATGAATAGCTGGGTTGCATTTGTTCAGGGCTGCACTCTGGCACGGATAAAACCCTGGAAACCTTTGCTGCCAAACCAACACAGCCGCTTCTGTGTTGTTGTGGTTAACTGGTTAACCAGCCTCTAGCAACAGACAAAGAGGAAGAAACTATTTGAAGATCCTGTAAGTTAACTGAAACTATACAAAAGTACCAGAAAAAAATTCCTGGGAAGAGTTTCCCATGAAATAAAAAAACCAGATACATAAATGCAGCACTTATCTTGAAAGCCAAAGTAGAATTCAACGGGCTTTGATAAATCATTAAAGTTTGGAAGGGCAAGAAGAACATGTTCTATAACTGCTGGTACTGTGGACTTCTCAAGTAACTTTTTTAAGGGGTGGCAGGACAAAGTACAAGCAAGCAAACAGACCAGTTAAGCATTGGAGAACTAAAAATAAATACTGAAGACATTATTTTGTCAAGAAAGCAGTTAAATTCCTCATGTTTCTACATGCTTTTTTGAGTAAAATACATCTGGAGGTATTGAAAATCATGTCTTTGTCTTCGTAGTTGCCAGTCAGCATCTTAAAGGCATGGGAATTCCTTGTATCATAAACTTTCTTGGGGGAAAACTTGGTATCTCTTGAACACAGATAAGTCTGCTTCAGCAAATGAAGTTCAAACAAGGCTGGGGAAAGTGTACCTAGGGAAGAGTAATGAAAAAAAGAAAGAGAAAGCGGCACAGGGTTGCTTCAGTGTAACAGAGCGTGCAAAACAGAAATACCATCTGTCAGCTGGTTGTTGTGGAGGACTGGTGTGGTGGCCATCCTATCTCCTCTTCCATGCTTCCTTGTGAAGTTCATCTGCTGAATGGTGCTGAAAGTGTTGCGGAGGACCAGCGTGGGATAAAACACCTCTTTGCGCAAGACTGTAATGCTGTGAGTCTAATCCAAAGTAGATTTATGTCATTCTTGCTGCACTTCAGTATTTTATCAGGCACTTCATTAACCAAGTAGTAATTTTAATTCAGTTAAAGGCTTCACAGGTTTTTAATTTTAACAAAATTGGTGTTGTTCTTCTGTTTAGGTGATCTTTGGTTTGAAGCACCAGTGTACTGCAGTAAAAGCCATATGAATGAGAAGTTCCTTTGAAAGTGGGCTTGATACTTGGTTAGGGAAAAGGCCAGTACTTTTTGAGCAACTCAAACTTCTGCATCCTGTGAGTCATCCTCAGTGCTCAGATAGAGAAGCAGAACTGCCCTGGTAAGGACAGAAGCATTGGAAATTGAAAAACAACTGAGGCTTACTGCAGCAGGAGCTCTACAAAACACTGCTGACCTGGTGGAGGCACAGCCCATGAACAGAATGGCAGTGGGAGTGAGGAGGGACTTGGGTCAGGGCCACATTTTTCTCCCACTCTCCTTTTTTCTGTATTTCTATAGAGTGTATGTCTTACTCCCTACTGGCACCATGTTTTTTTCTTTCTTTTTGGAATTCAGAAGATTAATGTGGTCCAACCTGTGTCTTAGGTTGAGATTTTTTTAAATAGTTTTGAATGATTTGTAGAGTTTGGTATGTAGCAATGTGAAGTTTTCTAATTATGAAACATTTACATGCACTGATACCCAAGTCAAAACATGTATTTCCTCTGGAAACCACCTCCATCTTTTATGTGCAAATTACTATCTTGTTAGGTATCTATATAGTTGGTTTTCTCTTATTTCCCCCTGGAATTAGATACTCAAGGGGAAAAGCAGAGCTTTAACTTGTTGAACCTCTGCAACTCTCTGATAGTCCGTACTCTTTGGATTATCTAAGCTCTAGGAATGGGCCAGATGTTGCCCAGAAAGACAACTGAGCAAGGGGGACCAACAGTGATGCGTGGACTGGGGTACCCCTGCTCATATCGAATACCTGGCAGCCAGGACTGTGCCACATGAAGGGCTGCGGGGGTGATGTTACAGTACAGATGTGTGTCAGCGTGCTCATGTGAAACACACTGCCAGCTGCTGAGAAACTAAGCAAAGGGACACTCCAGATATCTACATAACTGTACCCAGGCTAGATACAAAACTTAGTGAAGAGGAAGTGTTGCTGTATGGTGAAGGCAGACAGATGGGTGTGAAAGCAGACAGAATGGGAAGTGAAAGAGCTGCAATCACTTTTAGGCTTTCCCCACTAGTCTGGGGTGTCCAGGTGCATGTTGCACAAACAAAGCTATTTTCTTATTTAAAAATAAAACATATATATATGTATGTATGTATGTAAGTACTTCATGCACACTGATGTTGCCAATAATAGTTCTGAAAATAGACAGTAAAATAAAATCACTATTTGTGGACATGTTTTCTTTTTAAACCACAGCAATATTCTGCATGGTGTTGCTGTCTGGATTCCCTTTGTATTAACTTAGCTGTCATGTGTGACTTTAGGCTTCACGTTTTAGTAGATGAAATAAGTTTCATCTTTGAAATAAAGGTGCTAAGGTTATAAATATTATGACTGTTTTGTTCTTATGTTCTCAAAAATCTGTCATTAAGACAGCTCACTAAAGTAAACACTAAAAGGGTTTTACATCAAAGAATCAGAAAGCATCATGTTGTAATGAGACTGCAGCATGCCTATTGCTAATGAGTTGACAGCAAAGTTGAATGCAGTTTTCATCTACTGTCTTGTAAATTGATTTTAGGTTATGGTGCTGTAGGCTAGGTCTCCGTAGTTTTGTATTTTTGTTTAATTGAATAGCAAGACGTATAATTAGCTTAAGTATGCTGTGTGCCTTCACTGACACAAGCTCCCAAACCAGTGAAATTTACTCCAGCACGAAGACTCTGATCTGCTCATCCTGTGTGCTGGGTGGACTTTTTTTGAGGTATAACCAGCTCAAGCTGAAAGTTAAAGTGGGCAAGAAAATTATACCAGTCTTAACAGTCTATTACATGTGACATAAAATACATGTAGTTAAAAATGTTTCCTAGTCTCTCATAATTCTCAGAAAAATGTATTCCTTATATTTGCTGGTTTTTTCTCCAGCTGTTATATGAGAAGTTGAGCTATTTTGTGACTTATCTTTTCCTGTTCATATAATCTTTTCTTTATGATACTATTCTTGCCTAATAAGGTATTTCACAGAAGGCTTTGGGGTATGACAACTATTAATAGTTGCTGCTTGTAGCAGGAACGAAGGAAAATAGCTTGTAGTAGAGTTATTGGACCAAGGCACTTAATGTTTATAATACCTCTATAGTATGCAGTGAGTGGGGAAAGCTGCCCACAACTCCTAGTGCTTGCTACTAACACCATGTCAGCAGAACACCGTTGTGTTTCATCTGTTTTCTATAAAGAGTATCGTAGTGTTTAATGGAGGTGATTTTGTATGATCTGACAAAGTATCTGTGCACCCTGTCTTTGGCTCCCTGTGACACATTGTACCTGCAGGCAGACAGTAATATACTGAGAAGTCAGTGTAGAGCTCAGTCTTCACATCAACTGGTACAAATACTGATTTTGGGAAACATTTGTTACCTGTTTCTTCAGTTGACTTTTTCCTGTTGATTTGTAAGGTCTCCTTTGCGAGAAGAATATAGCATTCTGCTTGTCTTGCCTTCCCAATAATTGTAAATGCTTCTGCTCGTAATGAAGGTTACAGGCCGTAGCAACAAATACTGGATATCAGAATTGATGTTTTTCTTGTACAAGGGTATCTTCACTGCTGTTTAGAAGAGGCGTCTGACAGATATTTAGAAGCAGTGTTTGGTGAAGCTGCTATGGAAAATGGTGCTCTGTGTTGGACTCAATGATCCTTATGGGGCCCTTCCAACTCGAGATACTCCATGTTTAAGCCATGTAAGTTATTTAACTTGTTTACTTTGGAGATAGGGGCTCTGTTGTGCAGTAATTGGAGAATATTGGTAAGTAGGTATTATCTCCCATTAACAGTGATGGAGAGCTCGTACCTAATACAATTCCTAGGATGCTGCTCTGAAAACTTAACCCTGGACAGCCATCCCAGCATAATTTCATTAAGGACTGCCTGCTAATTGAGGAGGAAATGGTACTAGGAGGAGCTGTAATATCTGAAAATCAAAAAAGAGCTCTCAGAGGAAAGGGGTGATCTATCTGTCCCATGTGACAGCAAGGCAAAGGTGGGGGGATGGGGGGGTGGGCAGGGAATAAGTTAATGTCCACACTCTGCTACAACACTGGAAACATTTTGAGAGTTGCAGGCATTGTTTTTGGTAACCAGTGTTACCAAATATGCCCAGCTAAAATTCCCTATCTGCCTTCTCAAGGTAGTAAAGTTGTGATAAAGGTGTTCAGTGCCCATCACAGAGGTTATCTGACATCTCTCTGCCTTCAGCAAATGCATCTTTGAATAGGACTCTTGCTGTGCCTGCTGTGGCTTTGCAGTGTGCTGGTCTGCTGGTGCTGCCAGTGGATGGAAGTGGGATGTTTTCTCTGTGCTGCTTCCCTGGGATGGCATGGCGAGAGGGCACAGGGCAGGAACTGGCGATGCACCCCACAAATTCAGGTTACTCTTCTGTCCACATATCCTTTGGCTTTAGCCAAGAGGACTAGCTGGTAAGTTCATCTGCCTCACACATGCACTTCATAAATTTTCACCAGTAGGGTCAAACTAACCCTTTCTTTTAGTCTTGAATTCTCCCTGCAGCACAGTGGAATTAGAACTCGTGGTTAGTGCAAAAATCTGCATGGTATCAAAAACCCAAGAGATGAAAAAAACCTAAAGCCATTATTGAATGCATCAATTAAGGGGATCTATGATGTTGGCTTTTGGGATAATCCCTCCTCAGTCTCATTTTGGAAGTCAGCTGCCCAGGCACAACACCACAAATTCACGTATACCCCAGTCCAAAAAGAAGTGTTTGTCTATCAGAAGCGTGGCAGCAGTTTTAATCCCGTGTTTGTTATTATTTTTTGTTTAGGGTACCATCTTTCTGCCTGGCAACAGAGTAATTGAGCATCCCTGCAATGAAGAAAGTCCAGGAAAGTTCCTTTTTGAAGTTATTCCAGGTAGGATATTCTACTTCATGTAAAAAGTCTTTGCAGTTTTCTTCTCAGTGACAAATGGCCATGTGTGTTCTGCCAGAACAGAAGCTGAAGGTGATTAATGATTCAATTTAATGGGGGGGGGGGGGGGAAGGAGGTTAGTTTAATACTTTCATTCATATTTTTTTCATTCACTTCTGGGCAGCTTAGGAAAAAGATGTAGTTTTTATTTGTCAATGTAAAGCATGATTGTTCATGGCAAGGAGCTGCACCACTGAGTGGCATAGTGACAGTACAAGTGTATTTGGTAATTATTTTACATTATATTGGATGCTATGAAGTAGTGTGTGCTGTGGTAACAAAGGAATCCATAACTTAACATCAACAGCTTATCAGTATAGGACATGGGAGTGATGACATCAGTACCATCACTTGAGAATGCTCCCTGGTCACTGTGGATGGATAAACAGATTGTAACAACAGCAAGCACTGCTGCTTTGAAGCCCTAAACTTGTTTTCAGTTGTGTTTTTTTGATTGGGTGTTTTTTTAGGTGCAGTTAGATTCGTCTAAAGAACATTACCCTGTCAACTGAGTGGTACTCCTGACTGCGTGTATTGCTTAAGTGATTTGTTGGCCTTCTCTTTGCTACCTTGGACTTCCCGAGGGCAGACTTTGGCCTGTTTAGCGGCTTGGTTGACAGAGTCCCTTGGGTGGCAGCCCTGAAGGGCAAAGGAGTCCAGGAAGGCTGGACATTCTTCAAGAAGGAAATCCTAAAGGCACAGGAGCAGGCTGTCCCCATGTGCTGAAAGACAAGCCGATGGGCAAGACGAGTGGCCTGGCTGAACGGAGAACTCTGACTGGAACTCAGGGGAAAAATGGAGTTTATGACCTTTGTAAGAAGGGGCAGGCAACTCAGGACTATAAAAACGTTGTGAAGTTATGCAGGGAGAATATTAGAAGGGCGACAGCCCAACTAGAACTTGATTTGGCTACTGCCATAAAAGACAATAAAAGATGTTTCTATAAATACTTTAGCAACAGAAGGGGAGCTAAGGAGAATCTCCTTCCTTTATTGGATGTGGGCAGGAAACATAGTGACAAAGGATGAGGAAAAGGGTGAGGTACTTAACGCCTTCTTTGCTTCAGTCTTTAACAGTGAGACCAGTTGTCCTCGGGGTACCCAGGCTGCCAAGCTGGAAGACAGGGAACAGAATGAAGCCCCCATAGTCCAAGAGGAACTGGTTAGTGACCTGCTACACCACTTAGACAGACACAAGTCTATGGGGCTGGATGGGATCCACCCAAGGGTACTGAGGGAGCTGGTGGAACTGCTCACCAAGCCACTTTCCATCATTTATCAGCAGTCCTGGCTAACCAGGGAGGTCCCAGTTGACTGGAGGTTAGCAAATGTGACACCCATCTACAAGAAGGGCCATAAGGAGGATGTGGGGAACTGCAGGCCTGTCAGTCTGACCTCAGTGCCAGGGAAGGTTATGGAGCAGATCGTCTTGAGTGCCATCACAGAGCACATGCAGGTCAACCAGGTGATCTGGCCCAGTCAGCAGGGGTTTGTGAAGGGCAGGTCCTGCTTGACTAACCTGATCTCCTTCTATGACAAGGTGACCTGCTTAGCGGACAAGGGAAAGGCTGTGGGTATTGTTTCCCTGGACTTTAGTAAAGCCTTTGATACCATTTCCCACAGCATTCTCCCGGAGAAACTGGCTGCTCATGGCTTGGACGGGTGTAATTTTAGCTGAGTAAAAAACTGGCTGGATGGTCAGACCCAAATTGTTGTAAATACAGATTCAATGAGGCTAAGTCCCAGGTCCTGCACTTGGGTGACAACAACCCCATGCAGCACTACAGGCTTGGGGAAGGAAGAGTAGCTGGAAAGCTGCCAGGCAGAAAAGGACCTGGGGGTGCTGGTTGACAGCCGGCTGAATATGAGCCAGCAGTGTGCCCAGGTGGCCAAGAAGGCCAACGGCATCCTGGCCTGTATCAGAAATAGCGTGGCCAGCAGGAGCAGGGAGGTGATCGTCCCCCTGTACTGGGCACTGGTGAGGCCGCACCTTGAGTACTGTGTTCAGTTTTGGGCCCCTCACTACAGGAAAGACATTGAGGTGCTGGAGCGTGTCCAAAAAAGAGCAACAAAGCTGGTGAGGAGCCTGGAGCACAAGTCTTATGAGGAGCGGCTGAGGGAGCTGGGGCTGTTTAGCCTGGAGGAGAGGAGGCTGAAGGGAGACCTTATCACTCTCTACAACTACCTGAAGGGGGGTTGTAGTGAGGTGGGTGCTGGTCTCTTCTGTCAGGTGGCTGGAGATAGGACGAGAGGAAATGGCCTCAAGCTGCGGCAGGGGAGGTTTAGATTGGATATTAGGAAAAATTTCTTTACTGAAAACGTTGTCAGGCATTGGAACACGCTGCCCAGGGAAGTGGTTGAGTCACCATCCCTAGAGGTATTTAAAAGACATGTAGATGTGGTGCTTAGGGACATGGTGTAGTGGTGGACTTTGTAGTGTTAGATTAACAGTTGGACTCAATGATCTTAAAGGTCATTTCCAACCAAAATGATTCTATTTTTCAACATCCAGTTAGCCCACTATGTTTATTCAATCTATTCTGTTAATCCCCATATTACTTTTCAATTTACTGTTTCATTATGGCTATTTAAAAGGGTAAATAGAGGATAATGTTTATTGAAAATCATCTCCATGTTTTTGCTCTTAAACAACCTCGATGTCAAGGCACAAATGTAGTTGTCTTGACTGATGCACAGAGATTTTGATATATTGTAGAAGTGTAAGAAATATGAAGTAGATTTCAAAGCTAAGGAGACTGGTCACTCACTGGAATTTGCAGATGAATCTCAGCACAGTGCAGCTTTATTTTTCCTTTCATACGTGGCAAAGAATTTGGTTATGAAAGCTATGTGCAGTAAGGGGTTAGGATGCAAAGAAAGCAAGCATGGTATCTATGAGGTTTGCTTAACATGCACCCCAGCTTGAATCAATCACATTTTAAAAAGTTTCTCACTGTGGTCTGTATCTTTTTCATCTGTTCAAAGTGTTGAAAGAAACCTATTATTAATATTGCAAGTCTGGGGTTGACTAAAGTCTTGTTTCCATTGAAGATTAAGAGAGTTGTTTCAATTGGAAAAAGTGCTGCTGCTTTTTTTTTTTCCTCACAGAGCACACAGAATGCTTTCTGACCTAAAATTTCCAGGCAAAATAGGACTTCCAATCAGTCGTTTCATAAACTAAACCTGTATTTCGTCTGGATGTTGTAGATGGGAAAGAGGGAAGCTGAGCTTCTGTAGTTGTAGCTGTTGCTGTTATTGTAGTAGGGTCTGTGCCCTACAGCAGTGTGTGTGGAGGGGATAAGAGGAGCAGACAGAAGTGGACTGGCACTGATTTCAGTGATGATCTCTCCTCCTGATAGATGTGACCATGGGAGAAGCAGCAGGTTAAATTAGACAGCGCTGCTGAGGAAGTGCATAAAACAGGGGTGTTCCCATTTCAAAATGGCTGCAACGCCACCTTTGCTGCCACGTGACATGTGAAGACATCAATATGAAGGATTTTCCTGAAGCTCCATGTATCCCAATTCATATGACACCTTAATCTGTCTGATAATGCTCACCCTGGGTGTGCTGCTTATGCTTCTGGTCTATGTGAATTTGGCATTGAGTGTGGAATATTTAACTGTAGGCCCGAGATGTGTGTGTGGTGCAGGCACAAAAACCTTCCTGTGCAGCCATGCAGGCAGCTGTATGGCAGCAGAGGGTCACTGCGTGCATGGGACCTGCCACAGCTGAGCTGCAGAAAGCTCCCTCAGCTGCAGCTTGTAATCTTCCCTAACAGGAGGAAATCTGGCTGATAACAGGATAGTAAGTAATGGTGATGGAATAAGATTTGAACAGTCAAACATTTACATTTTGAAGGCAGGCCCTTCTGCCCATGTTCAAGCACCTTCCTCAGAGATCACTCATTTTCTGTGTATGATGCTATCCCAAATACCACTGATGCCTGTGAGATGTGTGCAGCACATCTGAAGGTGAGACTGTACTTTGCTGCTGAGTTTGAATGCTTTTACCACAGTACCTGGCTGTTGTCTAAATTGTAGAAAGCCTCCAGAAGATGAAATGTTTCACCCTGGTTTTAGTACATTGTTAAGTCTCAACCACCATCTGTGTTGCTTTTGCTCACGTGATTTGACTGTTTATTGCTGGTTTTGAAAGTGTCGGTACCTCTCACTCGATTTTCTTCCAGCCTGAGCCATTATGTGCCAAGCCTCAGCCTGGGGTCATCCTTCATGCCCAAGTTAAAAAGCCTTGGGCAGCATAGCTGACAGTGGGAGTGCCAGCTGCTGAACTGATGGGCAATGCTGATGGGAGAGCATGATTGCTCTCATGATTTCCCAAAAATACTTGTTCTGCCATCTTTCTATGCAGTCAAGTTTAAAAGTAATTTGCAATTAATTTTTGAGCTGCATTCAATATTTATCTGGAGCCTTCCTGAGCCTCAGGGAGGGGTTTTTGGTTTGTTTTGTTTGCTTGTTTTTAATTCGGGGTGTGTGTGTGAATGTGTTTAGGATAGCACCAGTATATTTATTTCCACCCCCCCCTTGCTAACAAGCATGCAGCTATAGTGACTTCATACTGGAGCAGTTTTCTTGGTGAGGTATTATGCTAAGGATTCATGACCAAAAAAAGTTTTTTGGAAATCGGGTAGGACATTCATGCCACAGCACTGGTCTTTGGGGGATTAAATTAAAATTGAGACTCAGGGGGGCTGTGGAGGCATCACAGTGCTTGTAGAACTATTGTCAGCTGTATGTTAAGCAAAGATGAAGTGAGCTTTGCCACTATCATTGTGTCACTGTTGCTTCTCAAGGCGAGTATTGCCAGCTTTTTGTGATGGAGCTGTTTGTCATCTGTATCCTCTCAGTGACTCAGTGTAAAAGTCGGTTTTGTAGGCTGGCAGCAACAAAACTCATTGAGTGTAATAGAGAAAAAATACATTGTAGCCAAGGTTCTGTTTAGTCTTTGTTAGCTTTCATATGAGAAAACAGCTGCATAGCAACAGGATCTATTTGCAGGCATTTTTTTATTTTGTCAGTTTAAATGAACGGTGTGTTAAATGTATGGTGCTGAAGCTCACGCTGCTCTTGGATTCTGTTTTCCCTGTATTAAAGGTTGAAATAAGTTTAATTATAATCTCAAAGGCAATAGTGACAAGTCCTCTTTTTGTCTATCATGTCTGTGGGTGGCCTGAAAACTTGTGTGTGTGTTTGTTTATTGGTAATACATGCAAATTATTTTGGGAATGTATGTGGGAGTAGGTTTATACTATGAAACTAATTCTCTGTACACAGGCATCTCTGAAGATGAGTGAAAGAAATGTGTGTGGAGACAAGTATCTTGCAGTTTTGATTCTGTAATTAAAATACAGATGCCTTTAATTTGCATTTTGAAAACATTCTGTTCATTCCTTAACACATGACATGGTTTAATACTTAAAATTGCTCCTTTTTTTTTCTTTTGCTCTGCTGACGCAGTTAATGTACAGGAGTGAAACTGTCTCCTGTACAGCACAAGGCCCATGCCACAATTCTGCGCAGGAGTTTTCTGTACCGGAGTCAGTGTGACCATGAGGTGACTAGTGATGCCTGTGGTTATTAGCAGCTTCTCTTGCACTTGGAGGGATGCTTCATACTCAACAGAAACCAGAAGAGAGCTTAAATTTATACCTTTTTAATGGGAAATATGCACATATAGCAAAGTTGTGTGATTAGGTTTGTTCAAGTGATTGTGTTTTATTTGCTGATTGTTACTAGTTTTATTTAGAAGATAAGATCTCATTCTGTGTATTTTTTACTTTCTAAAGGAAACCTGAGGTTTTTATCTTGGTATGCAGGTGTAACGGGGGAAAGCATTTACGTTCACACAGAACTGAATCGGGTGACCTAGCTGTGTTTCAGTGAACGAGGTGTCACCCCTAGGTACGGAGATGCAGAACAGAGGCATATGAAAAGCACCATAGTTTGCATGTGGGGTGGTTTGCAGATGGGGGACTTGATTCCTGCTTAAGTTGAGTTACTGCACCCCATTTGCACCAGGAGGAGCTGAGCACAGAGATGTGGGAAGCTCAGACACATCCATTGTTTTTCACACAAGGCTTGAGCATCTTTTTTGGAGTCCCCTGGACTTTCCAAGGGTTGCTGCCTGAAGGCATTTTGAGTGAGGGCAGTACAGAAAGCCTCGCGGTAGGAACCTGGGGCTTTCCCAGGGATGTCCAGATGGTTGTAGGAGCTCCCAGGACTTGAATCCTCATGTCGTGATGTACTCGGGAAGCACCCTCAGTTCAAAATAATCTCGGACTACGTAGGTAATTGTCTAGAAGAGATGATGGTTATTGAATGGGTGAAGGAATGTGCTTCATCACTGACCGGACTTTGATCCTGGAAACTAAACTGCTCATACTGCTACCTCCCCAGTTGCTGTTATTTGAGATCCTTATGTGGTGGCTGATGTCCTGCTCTATGAGAGTGATAATGAATTTTACAGCTTGGCCTCATGGGTAAGAAGCCAGATCACCACTCCAATGGTATTTCACTATTTGAATGTTATCATATCATGTATTTCTTCATTCCCTGTCCTGTATTACATGCAGATTTAATGAGAAAACAGCACTGAAGACAAGCTTACTTTCAGGACCATGTTTTCTAGCATGTGATCTGTTTGCATGCTCTGTTCTAAGGCATGAGTTCCCTAGAGAGACAAATATCCCAAAGATTTCTCTGATGAGTTGTTCAGTTGCATGAGTGTTAATATTTAATTAATACTGTTTAAACTAAATCATACATTTCCAAATGTTGATCTTCAATATTCCTTGTGGAATCTTTTGCTTGTAAACTTTGTATGTGTGTGCTGTATTTTTCACTAATGGCAGAGTATCATAGTCCAGCACGTGCATTGGTAGTACTGATTTACCAAAGTCTGTTCATTCCTCTAAAAGTATTCTCAGAGCAGCCCCAGGTTATGTGTCTGCAGCGTAAAGCATGGTTTCATTCTTAGGGGTTGTTGAGACTGTTAGGAAATAAATGTAATGTTTCACGGAGGTTACTTGTAGTCTCTGCTGCTGTTTGTTTCTGCACTTGCATGCCTGCTGATTTCTTGTGTGTATGGCTCCTGGGTTATCTCCCTTCCCATCAGGGAACATGAGATCTTTTTTGAGTTGTGGATGGTGAAGACTGCAGAAGACAGGAATTACCTTCAGCACTGTACACTTTCATTTGTTTAAGGTCAGTTTGTCAGGTTTGAGAGCTGTAGACAAGAGAACAAGCCCAAACGTATTGCTGAGGAGAATTGCACCATTTTTATTTTGATTTAGATGAGCTCTCTCTGTGCACAATTTTTCTGTACATACATCTTTTCAGAAAGCAGTTTCTCAGTGATGCTATGCAACAGAAGCATTGGTTCCCTTTCTGGTACTAATTGAAAATGGGCCAAACGAATTGCTGCAAAATGAACGAGACGACTTACTTCTGTTTTTTCAAGTAGAAGTACAGGATATAAATCAAAATAGGACATGTACTTAAAATACTTAAGCTACCTTCCCAAATGCTTCAGCTGGAAAGGATGTGAAATGAAAGTGGTTTCACTGGACTGCCATGTGTGAGCCTGTCTCAGGACTTAGTTTTGATACTCTGTCAGTCTTCACATCTATGATACTCTTCAAAATTTTGGCTGCTTTTGCATCACAGCTTTTCTTGTAGGAACTATTTTCAGGTAATTTAGAAATCTGCAGTAGCTTTTACAAATTGATGTTAGGAAAGTGCTCCCCAATACTGTTGTGGAGAGTGCCCTACAAAGTATTTTTGTATTATTTTGGAGGACTTGAGTTGTTGCTGTTCACAGCATGTTTGAATCTCATTTTTCTGGCATGAAATTCTTATGCTGTGCTTTCTCAGAACAGTGAGCAGTATTTCATCAGGTTTCTAGGCTGACTTTATGGACTTGTGAAGTCTTTGACTACAGAGCATTTCCCAAAAGCCTGTAGCTTTATTAGAGAATCACTGCAAGGGATTGAAATGTTAATTCCTAGAACTTTGAAACTGTTAAAATTATTTTTTCATTAGTCAGAAAAAAAAGAGGTGTCCACAGGCCTTTTTCTCTATTTCTTTATGTCTTTAATTGCATACCATATGGCAAATGAAGTTTCCTGCAGATTAACTGTTCTGGTAAGGGAGCATGAAGTGGATTTGGGGGAAGGGGGGGGTGTTTAAGCTTCCTTTACATAAAAGGTTGGATAATAAACTATTTTGCTTCTACTACTGCAGTAGGCTTTCACTCCTCAAAGCTTAATGAATTTTTTAGTTCCAAAGAATGATGTTACTGCGTTTCTGCAGGACAGCTGTCTTATATTTAAGTCAGCTTAGATTTGCTTAGGTCTGTGCACCCATGTCAGGTGAGTCAAGAGGGATCTGTTTTGCATATGTGCATGTCACACTGATTTCACTGTCAGTAAACAGGCCCTTTAGCCTCCACAAGTGTGTCGTGAGGTTTGAGAAGATAAATGGCTGCCAGTGTATTGTAAAGTTATTAAAAACTCTCCAGTTCCTTGTTGATACATAGTGTTTAGCAGATTAAGCCCTTCTAGAGTTTTGCCATCAGTTCTCAAACATCTGAAATGGGAAGGCTGCATAAGGTGATAATTCTTGTCACCTACTGATTGGCCGCATTTTTAATTAGGGTCCATGAAGGCCTGGAAAACATGGATTTGGTAAGTTCACTTGCATTTTTTTCCCTAAGGCACACAAGTAAGACAAAACAGGAATTCCAGATAAATCTTTTTTGGCTAAACAAGCAGTTTTCTTCATAGTGCTCCCATGAACCTTAACAGATTGGATATCAGATACTCACTGTAGCTTCTAGTTCAATATTCTTCTCTTCTGATATCAATACTTTGCAGTCCTAGAAGTCATATGACAGCAGGACTTCTGTGTGATGGGAGAGGCTGGACTCTACAGTGAGGCACCAAACGGCAGATAATTAGCTGACATGTTTGACTGTGACTGGTATAATTCAACGTGATGTCTTGGAGATGGAAATGTTTTAGAAGGTTTTGAACTCTGTTGTTTTGAAGTAGAACTGTTTGTTTTCTGTAAAGATGTAGCCTTGTGAGAAATAAGGGGCAAGAGCTCTCTGCCTTATCTTCTCAGGTGTAATTTCCATGTCCAAGGTGAGGATACACCCACATGTAGCTTTCCTTGAAGGCTTAGCAGAGCGTTAGGAACACAATGCACTAAGCAAATTCCCTTCTCTTGACTTTAGGAGAAAATTGTGTATTGAGAGGTTTCCTGCCCTGCTGCAAAACATGCTTTTCCATAGCACACGTGTGCACACACCCAAGCACTGAGGTACTCTTTCTACCTTTGCTGTCATGCAGATGCTCTGTATTCCCTTCACCATCTGCATGGCTAGCACAAAAATTGATTCCCTTTTCTTCATGATACAAAACCCAAAAATGAAGTGTTAAACTAGGCAGCTGCTTAGACTTGTTCCCTGCTCTGAATTCCTATCTCCTCCTGGTGTGACCCTGGTGGATTTAATTGGTGCTGCCACAAAGATGAATGCCTTCCCCTGCACGCGCTGACAGCCAGCAGTGCCTCTTCATTAGTTGTCAGGAGCACAGGACCTCAAAGGCATTGCTTATACTGCCAACTGAACTAATTGTACCTCTGATATCTTCTGGAGGGAGCAGGCAGGCTGTTTAATCAAATGGGCACCAGCCTTACTGGACATAGGTATCTCCATGTAATGCTATATTGTGCTAAAGCAGCTTTGAGCGCTGCTTGTTTCCTATTGAAGATCTCCTGAACACATTGCCATCCTTATTAACAGAGTGATTTCTCAAAAAAGTATTTGGTAGGGAGCCACCTCTCTGCATGTGGATGCACTGGCAAGCTCTGTCTCGTTCTCGTCCTTCAAAGGAAGCTGTAACAACTCTAAACTGTTGGGGTTTTTTTTAAGTGACCCTTGGAAATGCATGGAGTCAGTGAGCGAGAGAAATGAAGCTGGCTGAAGCTTTGCTGCTTGTTTCTCACAAGGTTAATGGTGAGGGCTCAGCGGGAATGAACTCCTTTCCATCTCAAGCAGCAGCTCTTGTGATGCGCAAATATCTGACATGCCCATAAAAGGTTTTCCTCCTTCATAGTTTTTAGAAAAGCAAAACCCAAATCATCCCCAGTCCTACATCCCTGAGAAATGAGATGGCAGGTCATGCCATCAAGCTGTTGTGCTGGCACCATAAAATCTGCTAATTTCAAGCTCAGTTCCCTACAGGTCAATGCATGTAATACCCCTCTTAACCATGTTTTTTATGCCTTTGTTGTCATGGCTACTGAACAACACCGGGGGAAGGCACCAAGTTCAAGATACCTGCTTTTTTTTTCCAGTTCCAGCAGTGACTCCTTCCATGACACTGGACCAAGTACTACCTCTCTGTGCCCTCATGTCCATACATGTTTAATTGAGATGATTCCTGCATCCCTGTGAGAGGTACAAACCTTGCAAATTAATGATGTTATGGAAGTGTAAATGTGAACTAGTGATAGCCAGCAAGAAGTTTTTATAACCTTTTTACTGGGGTTTGGGGGAGAGGGGCAAGACCAGGATTGTGACATGTACTTGCAGAGTGATGAGTAGTTTTGCCTCCTCTCCTTTATATGGAAGATCCCCTCATGATATCACATCTGTTTAAAGATCAAGATTGGTATGACTCAGTCTTGAGCTACTAAAGAACTACTAGAAAATGTCCTGTTTATCCTGCAAGGGGAGATGGGGCACCTTTTCCCACTCAGAAGATGCAGTCCCTTTTCTGGTAGAACTCCAGTACTTGTATTTAGCATAGAAGAGCCTGCAATAGCTGATTTAAATGCCATTTCTTTAATTATAGAAATACTCATTCATAGATATATTTTTTCAGCCTAAAGTTAATCTGATAGAAATTATAGCAGTTTAGGCTATCTGCTTTTAAAGCTGAAGAAATTAAATCTAGATGCAAGAACTATTTAAAAGAAAAATAAAAAAGAGCCCTTTCTAAATGTCTTCTCTGGGATTTGCAGCATGTGCAGAGTAGACAAATTATCCTCACTCATATGGCTCAGCTGTGTAACTCTGAAGTTACTGAAACATGAGCCATCACAAATTTTCATATATAAACCCTTGAATCCGTTCTGGTTTTGTGAACAAGTAGATTATAGGTTAAAAGTGTGCATATTTATATTAGAAGTAGTAGTAATATTGCCTGCTTTCTGAATGCTGTTTCCTAGTTATGGTCTATTTTGCACTTCTGAAAACTCCTGCACACTTGTAGCTTTCATTTTGTATCCTGTAAAGCAATTCCACTTACTTTTCAATCATCTGTTCTCAGTGGCATTAACTTCATGTGGCACAAGACTGCGCAGACTCTATAAAAATTTTGAATGAGTGCATTTTCTTTCCCTGCCTTTGCCGTTACTCAAGCATGGTATATAAAGCTGAAGTTAGAAAGTTATTTTTCACTTGTGTCTTTTAATTTAGAAGCAGACTGCTTTTATTGGCCCTGCTTAACACATGGTGCATGTGATCTGATTTGTGTTTGCTCCATAGGTTAAGTTAGCAATATCGTTCATTTGGATGAGCTTCTCTCTGTGACCCACTGGTGTCATTCTGGAGGTCATCTGCTACGTACAAGACTTTGGGACATAATGGCGATGGCATCTTTAAAAACTTAGGTGGCATAAAAGCAAACTTAGAGGTTGAGTTTGTGGTGAATGTCTTCCACCATCGGTGTACATGTACACCAGATTTGCTCTTAGTGAGGATGTAGCTCACGTCATGAAAATTACATTTGAGGACATGGTTTATTCCCACCCTATTTTAAATGCCACCAGTTGTAATCACAGCAACGATGAGATTTTTTTTTCTCTGTCTCAGCACTGCAGCTGGCACTGGAGCTTGATGATCAATATCGATGTTGGCAAATGGCTTCTCTAGTGCCAGACATGCAGAGGTAATTCCCATGAAGCCAGGTGGTCTGTGGGAAGTGAAGAAAGTAACACAAATGAGAGCTTGTTGCTCTAACAATTTTTGATAGTGATTTGGGGACCAAATGCGGGAGGAAGGAGCAATATTGGCTTTTTCCATTGTTCTGTTATGGTGTGAAGGAATTTCCTGAGCTTTGATAGTGCAGACTTTGCAGGGCTGAAGATAAATCACACACCAGCTGTATGGCTTGAATGAGTTGTGAAGCTATAATAGGTCTTCAGCAATGTCTGTGTTTACGTCCATTATATGGACTATATATACTTTTATATATATATATATATATATAGGATTATATACTATATGCTGTGGACACACCATTTTGTTTGCCAATACAAAATCGTGTGTGTTTATACTTTTGGCATTCTCTGGTGTGTACATAAAAACTTTGTCTCAAACAAAATGCCTTTTATCTTCTTAACTACAAAAGTAGTCTGAACAGCATCTTTGACAGCTACTAGCTTAATTTTTTTAGCTTCATGTATGTCCCTCTAGTGGCGACATCAAAAAGTCTAGTGAAGTAATAGATGCACTTCTGTGTTGTATACCCTGTTCAGGGCTTCAATTTTTAGCTTGTTTCCTGTCAGCAGTATCCTTGGCAGATCATGAAGCACAGCTTGAAACTTAGATTCCCAAACAAATTCTGTGAAGTGGAAAGACACAGTACTGGGAAAAAGCAGAGCCACTGGTAACTCAAGCTTTTTGAGAATAGATTTTCCTAAATATTCACATTGCTGATGTTATTTTGATGAATTGTGATAATGATTACTTCTCTGTCTACCTCTGCTCACAGAATTGAGGATCCATCAGCTTTAGTCAACATACAAAGTTTTATGATAAGATCTTAATGTTTTTATTACAGTTGCTTGTGTGCACTTTCTGTATTTCAGTTGTTAAAAGATGATCTGTACTTGATTACACTAAGTAATGAAAATAGCATTGTAGGAAGAAGTGCAACAGAAATGTTATGGCAGGATGCTCCAAAGTGTAGGCATTCAAGATATCGTTGTCAGGTGGGGTGTTCTGTAGTACAGATGTCTGCTGGTCTTCAGCAATAACAATAATAATGAAATTCCCATGCTCATTGCCATTTTCAGCAAGAACCTCTGCAGATGTGAAAAGTAAATCAATTAAAATGCATATATCTCCTCTGTCAAACAGCTGGTGGTATCCTACCTAAAATGGCAGGAAAGACAGAGAGTAGGTGACTTGCCTGAAGCTGTCTGGAAAGCCGGTGGCTGAGTCTGAAGGCAGAGCTCACCTCCTTGGTGCACCAAAGAACTTGTGCCCCCGATGGGGGAAGCAAAAGTATGCAGGCAGTGAGTTTGTGAAACCCTCTCATCTCTGAAAGTAGTCAGAAATGCAAGCTCCATTTGGATTAGAGGATGGTTTAGCCAAACATCCTCAAAATATGGTACTTCCTAGTGCCTAGGTCAACTGTGTAGAAATTGGATTATTTTCCTAAAGTTTAGAGACCTTAAGGTAGTTCTGCTTCATGTTTTCTCATGTGCTTGGGTTGTTGCCGCTTGACCTAATCCTCCACCCTCTTGGCTGTGGCGGTAAGAGGCTCACAAGTCCTTTGCTCTTCATCCAGTCCTTCTGCAGGCTCTTTCATCTTCCCCCTTTTCCATTACTGTTGCTAGGGGAACATTGATCCTTATTTAAAATAAAATGTCATCTTTCTTCTTTTTCAGCCTTGTATTATTAGAGGAGTGGGACCAAACTTTTTAAGCCCATGTTGAATGCAAAGACCTTGCTTGTTTTTGCTTCTTCAGCACAGGTGTCAAATTTAAGGCTGAAAAGCAGAATTTCTGCCTCCTGTCTGCCAGTTTCACGGTTACATCATGTATTAGTACATGGTGCTGATTTGTTACTCAGCATGGTAAAAGTTGGGTTAGGCTGACTCCTTCCCTTTGACAGGGAAGAAAAACCTTTCTGTGGGATGTGAATGTCTTTGCCCAGGCTAACATTGTTTCATCTCTCCTCATGGAGTCGTGGCTTGTACTGCTACCTCTGGAGATGGAAATCTCTGCTAATTAAATTGTGTATCTTTTATAAAGCTAATGGGCAAAACTGGTTGTGAAATCTTGATCTTTCATGCTGTATTTCAGATCTCTGCTATATTCATAACTTCAGTGAGAGGTTAGCTTTTATTTTCTGGAAGAAATAACAAGGAGGAACATGTGATTGATGTATGTTTGTGAAGAGAGAGCTTCAAAATACAAGTGCAAGGTTGACTGTCAGGTCTTAATGAAGCTGGTCTACAGTTGAGACGATGCTTAATGAAGGAGTAATGTCAAGGAGCAGTGCTTGATGGTATTATGTTGACTCCTGCTGCAGACCAAACAGTCTCTCCTGTGGGAGGAGAAGGGCTACTGCTCTGGGTTGAAACAAGCTGTACCCTGTAGCCAATGTTCCTGCTCCGTGGTATGCGTTGCAGGCAGTACATGTCCGGGGGCAGCCTGCCCTTTTGTCGATGCGCTGGCTGTGTGGAGCCAAGGCCGGCAGGAGGATCCGCTCTGCAAAGGGCTTCTTTCAGGGCAGTTACGGAAAATGTGACAGCCTCGTCAGCCAGTCTGCTGCATGCCAACATGGAGGAGGGAGAAGGAAAACACCCAGGGAAGGGTGATCTTTGTGGCTTGCCAACTGCAGCGCCGCAGCTACAGGGTCTGGGGGGAAGACGCCATCTGCTACCATTTGGCACGACTCGGCTGTGAGAGCACAGAGCGTGTTATTGTCCTCGACCTTGGCGGAAGGAGCTGGCAGCGCGCCCACTGGGCTGCTGTCTTCGGCAAGAGATAGGAGCGGGAGGGCCGTGGTGGTAAAATAGCAACCGCCTCTGTGCCTCGCATGCTGCAATGGTGTGGGTGCTGGGGGAGAGGGATTGGGGGGTGCCTCGGACACTGCATGCCTCTGCTCCTGCTGCGAAAGAACATGCTTCACCAGGGGTGAGTGGGTCCTGCTTGCCCATGGGGCCAGCAAGGGGCTGCCAAACCGTGGTGGAATAATGTGCCTGTCAAGGACAATAACACCATTAAAGCTCTTAGTAATGTTAGAGGGGTAATAACAGGAGGTTTACACGGGCTGATGAGAGAATGAGCTGGCTCAGTGGAGACCTTGCTGAACTTGGATAAACATCCCCAAACAAGATTAGCTATACTAGGGGCTGGTTTCCTTCAAAAGGACAGGGCGCCTGCAGCTTCATGCCTTACTGTCATCTGAGTGTGGACCTCATTTTCTAGGGACAGAGAAGAAGAGAGCGGGGCCTTAAGGAAAAAGTTCAGATAAACTGCCTAAACCACCAGGTACATCTTTGCTCAGAGAACAAAATACTAACATCTCAGCTGTGGGAACAAAATGGTGCAGAGGTGGGAGAGTGTACTTTTAGCAGCAGGCAAGCCAAACGGTGAAATCAAGGTATGAGAGACAATAATGGTTGGAGCTAAGGAGAATGAATAATGGAATTAAACAGTGGGCTACCAAAAAGTCATATAAAGGGGAGTGTTTATATCAGGGGACCATGAAATAATTTGGGCCATACCCTTGTTATTTCATTATCAATAGAAAGTCAAGTTAAGCTACGGTAAAGGCAAAACAATAGTCATAGTATAAAACTTGTTTGTGAAAGGCGTTCGTGCATGTGCATGCTATCTTTCCATTTCCAATATTGCAGAGGAGCACTTCCGAAATGGTGAAAGTCAATCTAGGCAAGGAGAGCAGCCTGTAGATTGTTATGGGCCTGTGATGGATAAAAGTGCGTTTAGCTTCCTTCTGTTCCATTTTGGACGATGCCGATAGAAGGGTCATAGCTTTGGCAGTGATGGATATTTGAAACCATTGCAATTTTTAGCTGTTCCAAAATTTTTCCCCTTCTGTTTATTGGACGTCTATTTTTCTGTTTGATATGTATTGCCAGATACACTGCAGGTGGTGATTAGCTACAAGTGTTAAAGTGAGGCTTTCCTTGCTGTCTCTCCCTCTTCCACTGCTGTGCTTGGTACAGAAATAATGGAGAATGGAAATAGTTAGGAATATGTTTTGGCACATTCCAGATAACTGTAATTTTGCTTTCCTGGAATTATATGCATAATTACCTTACAGTTTATGTTTATGAAATATTATTACAGCATGAGTGTAACTTGAAAGTAATAAAGAACCTAGATGTTCAACTATAGTGCAATACAAGTAATGGATTACTTGCCAAATACAGTATTTTCTGTGATTACTGAAGTGTAAACATTTATCTCATTTTTTTTTATACATCTGTGCTGCCTCGTGATTAAAAAAAAGGCATTGGGCTGTGTCTCATGTAATTCTGCTTTAATTAAAAATAAAAATGTATTGTGAATATGTAAAATAGTGCACCACACACAATTATAGCACTCAGTGGTTCTTCCTGGAAAGTGGCAAGAGATCATCAGCGTGGGCACACAGGAGAGTCCAGGATGCTACTTTAGAAAGTTGTCATTATGACAGGAGCTGGGCGCATAGACAAGCATGTCCTCCCTCCAGAGGTTCTGTCTGTGTTTGTCTAGAGGCAATCCACGTGGATCGAAGAGCAGGATTTTGCCACAAATTATTGCAAATCCATTTATTGTGTTTCCCTATTATTAATCTTCATAGTTTTTTGTGATACCTAACCAGCCTTTATTTAAAATGCTGTAATTGCTCTGTTGACTCCAAATGCATGTTTAGGATTGTCATTTAAAAGCCTTGTGAAAGGTGAGTTAGACTTCAGTGCACTAAAACCCATTTAAAGAATCACCAAAGGCTTTTTACATGTCAGTCTTTTTAAAGCCATGTAGATTTGCAGAGAAGTGGGCTCTCTTAAATAAGGTGCTGTAATAGGTGTACGTGTATATGTTGATTTATTGTGTTTTGAGTACAGCTTTGTCCACACATGCAGATGATGGGAGAAGAAAAACGTGAAAGTCATTTTCCACTTGAAAGTGTTTTTGATCTCTGGGGCTCCTACGTACCTCAGTGATAAAACCATAATTCAGATATGTTTGGCAGAGAGTGTCAACACCGGAGCTGGGATAACTGAGGTTTACGTTCTCAGTACCATTAAGTACTGTTGGATCTGCAGCTGTTTTTTTAATGCATCAGCTCTCTTTTAATTCCTTTTCTGTTTTAACAGCATCAACTACATATCAACATGTTATTTAAAATAAATAGACAGAGAATACTCCCCTGGAAATGCCCTGAAGATTCGTTCACATTCCTAAGTTGCCTTGTGCCAACAAAGGCTGGGGAAGAGATTTAATAAGGCTTTTATTCCATAGTAATTAAATGTCTGACTGGTGACACCGTAACTCCACAGATTAAATTGCTGTGTGAAAAGATATAATCTGTTATGCAGAGATGCACATTAGTAGTTACTAGTGCTGGATGGCACATGTGACACCCCCTCAAACAGTGTTAGTCCTTAGTTGAGTCCCTGCACCTGAAATAGAGGCAGTAATGCATAATGCTTTTTCTAAGGTGTTTTGCGCTTCTTAGTCTATAAGTGAAACTGAGACAAGTGTAATGCTACTGAGTTATGTGAACTTGAACTTAAAACTGTCATTTTAATTGGTCACCATCCCTGTTACTTGATGTTTTTTGATTACTGCTTTTTTTAATATATCAAAAGTTGTTTTTATTTTCTAAAGCAGGTAGTTAATGCAGTTCAGTGTCCAACTAAAAGCATTTGGACAATTTCAGCCTCGATGTAGCTGGAGTAAATGCTTGGAGGTCTGTTGTACTTAACCTGCTTTTGTTTCTGAAGGAATAGGTAAAGATTAAATACTGCACTGAGCTTTTCATCTTGCCCTTTCCTCTTTCAGTGGTGTAACTTGCTGCAAAGAAAAATACCAAGGTTTTGTACAGAATTCATGTCCCCTCTAACAGTAATGTGAAAATTGCTTCTGTGAATTGATGGTAAGATCAGTGTTACGTGGAGTGTGTGGCAGTTCTTTTAGTGGTTGTTTTGCTAATTTATATACTTAAGTGATTAATCTTGGCCAGCTCTTAAACAAAATGAGGTTTAAATCTAATCTGGATTTTTGTGCATCTGAGGCAGTGACGCCTGACCTCTATCTGTGCTCCACAGCAATATTTTGTTCTGCAGCGTGACAAAGAACTCCTCTCCTAATTTCTGCTACTAAATAGGCCTACTGAATAGTTTGTCTATGCTTAAAATTGATCTAAATACTCACATATCAGCTTCTCCAAATCCATTTATTCCTTCTGCTGAGGTGGGTGACAAAGTAGTATATAAAGACCTCTTGAATGTAAAGACCTTGTAAACAGGCTGAACTCTGCCCTGATATGGTGCCAGGCAATTAGCTGAGGGCAACACTTGTTTGCTGCTGCTTCCAATTTACTTGAGATTTTGTATCCGGTGGCAGCATGCAGTGGTATAGTAGCCAGGCCTTTGGCTGTTCCTGTACTCGGTGGCTTTTTCCAGCTCTCTCTTTGTCCTGCTAAGGGAAAGAATTGCAATCCTGTTTTCACCCCTGATGAGCCTTTGCTTCCCCTCTCCTACATCTTCCTGCCTTAGAGCTAGCTGTGTTTCTACTGTTGCTGTGGTCTCAGAGTTTGCAATGTCAGTCCTGTCCTTGCTGCTCCACATCCCAGTTACCATTTGCAAACCAGCTGGGTCTTATTGAGCAGAGTCTTCATGCAGCCTCACAAAGAATCTTGCTCCTGAAAGTCTCGCCATGGGGGCACACGGGCAGGACTGGAAAGGGTGTTGCCCCATCTTTCATTGTCAAGGGCCAGTTACAGTGTCAGCATATACAAAGTCTGATACCATTGAGAGTCCACTGGTTTTCAGGAAGACCTTAAAATCAAGGAAATTCTATAATCCATGCAACCATGAGGTTAATTAAGTTAATGTTTCATTTTTATTGCCTATGATGTGCTGTGCTGGGTAACACAAGCCAAGTGCGTGGCAGTGCTGCCCTCTGCAGCCTCCTGCTTTCGTGGCCACAGCAGTTGTGGGGAGCTGTTTTAGGGCAGCCCTACCCAGGTAAGGCTGGGAAGTTACCCACCCTCAGCAAGGGCACCTTAAGGCTCACTCCTTCTATTGTCACCCTGCTAATGTGCTTTTCGATGGCAGGCTATTGTACGCCCCAGTCAGCCTTTCCTGTTGCTGTTAAGCAAGCCGAACTTTCCAAGTTTTCCTGGGATGCTCTAAGCTTTAGCCCATGTTAATGAAGTTCCCAGTGTCCGTGTAGACATATGCAGCAGAGCTAGCGGAGTGACTTGACACGTGGTAGGTATGGCGAGTAGGTACCCTCACACACAGTCGCAGCTGTGTTTTGCTCCCTATTCATCTCTGAAAGTTTGCACTTTTTGTGCCTGTTAGCAGTTCTGGCAGCCCATGGCAAGAAGACTTACTGCTTTATAGGTGGCGTTTTTTGTGGAGTACAGTTCTTTGATTGGGGAAAAAAAATATTTTGGGAAAATAGGTACGATGTCCTTAGCACAGTTGTTTGTTCATTTGTCTGGTCTGTGCATTAGGATGATGTTTTGAAAAAGAGGTTGGATTTCTATGTATTTTTCATGGCAGTAATTTTGAGTGGGCTGAAGAAGAGTGGTTGGATCCATTGAAATAACTTTGAAAAAAGCCAAACAATATTTTCCTGCTCTATTTTTGTTTCTGTATTCGATAATCGTCTAATTCATTCAATGTCTCATGTGAGCAAAGAACATGGTATTCTGTTACCAGATACACTTGGTCGCCACACCTGTATTTGCTGATATATGTAGTTACAGTGCATATTTGTCCTACTCGACTTACTCTGCCTCATTCAGATAGAGATGCTCTTCTTCAGTGTTGAAAGTTTTGTGTTTAGACTTATTTACAGTGTCTAAGCGAACTGAAGTCATCCTGCATTTTCTTCATTGTAAGTGAGGAGAGAGTTTGGCCTTAGTGTAATTCAATTTAAACTTATCCCAGAAATGTAGTTAACTTACTAGCAAATTATGCAAAGTTCCGTAGTTGTGTGTATGATGACTTGGAAGAATTGAGCCAAGTTTGACTTTCAAGCTGGGAAATTCAGTTTTAATCTATCTGTCAGCTTCTCACTGCATGTTTCTCAGAAGAGCCCTACTCTTGACTTTATTATTGTCATTTTTTCCTGTGTGACTATTTTATGTCCAGAAATCAAACATGAGCAATAATAATCTTTTCGGGAAGCCAGTAGGGAAACTCCAGAGATATGTTAAATTTAGCAAGTTGAAATGATCAAGTCATCAGGCTTGCAGAACCAACGCAGGATGCTGACTATGATTTTGATATTGACTTTATTGTTCTGTAGTCTGAGTTGCGAGTAATGCCTAGCCGACAGAGGCAGAGAAACATGTCTTTTGGTAGCCAAAATAAAACCATGATGCTGTGTGCTGGAAAGAAAAGGAGGGATTGATCCCATTTATTATCAGCTGTGTAAAACTTAGTGTGTCTTGGCTCTTCCAGCAGCTTACCTGCCAAGGTGAATCATCCCATTAAAAAGTCTCCACTGAGTACAGAGTAGCCTGAACAGATGGAGGGATTTTCATGGGCATCCTTAGATGTTGTATCAGGTCCTGGAAGCAAAATTGGCAGGAAAGTAAAGGCAATGAATTCTTAATAGAATTTCCCAATAGTGTAATCTCAAAGCTGACAAGTTGTGACAGGCAGCAGGTGAACATGTACTTGAGGATAGATTGTTTTGCCTCTGTCTTGACAGGCATATAAATCTGTCTTCAATTAATATATATATATTACAAGAAGAGAAGTAAATGTGTAAACAGTTTCTTCAATTTGCATTTAAATTACAAATAATTTTGAAATTAAAATCCCCACTGATTTGTGCGAGCAAGAAGTTTTCATGTATGGATCTAAGTTTAAGTTTCAGTGGGCTGCTTGCTTTCTCCTCACTTGAATTATATAAAATGCTTTCAGTTGCTTTCCTGGCAGGCAGTTGTACTCCAAAATGTTCTCTATGCTGTCTTGTAACTAAAAAGAATAGCTTAGTGATACCATGCTAATGACTCTGTAGGTGTCTTGTTGTCCAGGGCTACTTGAAAATTGGAGAGCATTTGAGGTAATATAGGAGCTGCTGTAACCATTTTGTGTGATGAACAACTAGGGTTTAGAAAAAGCTTAGTTCTGGCTGCTAGACTGAATTTTCAGTAAGTATTGGCAGACAACAGGTATAAAACCTAATTAATCCCTACATACAAGAAAAAAAATCAAGGTAATCAGAAAAAGCCCACCTCTCTGGAAGGTGCCAGCAGTTCAGCCATATAGCAGATGGAAGTAGTTAATGGAATATAAGTACAAGAATTAAAAAACAGACTAAGAAAAAATTATAGAATCAGACAGTATTGAAGTGGATTCTTGAAAATCATACATATAAATGCCATAAAGCTGCTAAATTAACTCAAATTATTTTTCTGTATTTGTGTGTATAGGCTGAACTATCCTGTTGTGTTGTGAACAGTAGTCAAATGGAAGATTATGCATGCTCTTCCTTCATGTTGTTTTCATAAATTGCGATCATCCCTTGCATCCCCTTGGAAAGTAACTGTTGTTTCTAAAATTGAATAGGCCATATCTCCTCTCTAGGGAACAGTCCGCTCCTGTTCTTGAAGGCTCTCAGAGATTTGAAAATGAGCTCTAAAACTGTGGTGTTAGAAAAATTCACCTGAAGTACAACACACTTCAGATTTTCTTTCCATCTGTGATGTGTCCTGACAAGTGGTGTTCTTTTAAGGGGGTTGTCTTGCTTGTGTTGCTGCTCAACGGATTGCCTTCCGAAATTGCTCTCAGCCTCAACGTGCAGCTCTCCCACCTCTTCCTCTGCTTTTAGGATGAGTGCAGGAGAGCATGGAGGCTTCCAAAGTGTAACATAAATACTGTTTCATAATTGCCAGAGTTTAGGCTAATGACCGGCAGTGGGAATGAAGCCAACACTGGCTCATGGCGCACAAATTGCTATGCCAAAACAGAGTGCCAAACCAGGTTTTCCATTACTTTGTATGTCTGTGTCTTGTAGGGCTCTCTACATCTAGGTCTCTCTAGGGGATGCTGGAGAATACGGTTTCTCAGCTCTCAGCCATGTTACAGCAGCTATTCTGCTAAGTATCTCCAGAAGCAAGATCTCTGACAAGTGCCAAATGCTCTAGGCTGCTGGTCCTCTGCTCTGCACTAACGTGTCTGAACTCTGGAGCTTGCAGTGGCCTGCCCACTTCAGCGAGTCCTGGCATGGTTAGCAAGCCAAGATGCAGTGGTGTCTATGAGGGTCACAGCAATCATCTGCAGGCTTTTAAAAGAGTAAAGGGTAAATTTGAAATGGTATTTTTGACTGGATTAGAAATACCCATTCTCGGTCCTGAAACACTGCTTATAACTCATTGCCATAATCTTTCTGTTAGTGCTGAGGAAAAGCTAGACTTACCGTTTTGCACAGAAGTGTGCGTGCACAAGAGAAATGCTGCGCACTGTGGTTACAGCATTTCTGTGAATGACTGTACTATGTGAATATAGATTCCTCACCTAGGATGTGTTTTGACACATGTAGCTAATTTGGAAAAGCCTTTCTTGAATACCTCTGTATTACATTATCGATAATAAATAATAATGAAATATTCCACCTTGTATTAATGTATTTCAAAACTAGCTTATGTTGAAGAGGGATGATTCACTCTTCTTTTTGAAGGGAAGTGCGCCCACACAGTTATTGAAGATTGCTGAGTGTTAAGTGTTGTGACACTTGGCCTTAATTTCTGTGAAGCTCTGGGAATACTTGGAACTCTGGCCCCAAATGGCTTCTGGGCACCTAGGAAGTTCTGATTTTTGTTCTTTTCCTATTCTGCTATTAAATGTTTAAATATTCAGCAGTTAGGGCAAAATGTTCCAGATACTATGCTAACTGGTATTTCACTTACGTGATGTAATGAAAAGAACCATAATTCTTAAACTGAGGTTAATTTAATCATCTTTTGCAAAAGTTTTACAGGGGACTATTTGTAGTTTTGGTTTTGTTATTTTCTTGTTTTAATGTTCTGGTTAATAATGCTGTCTCAGGAAAATTGGAGAATGCTGTAGTCAGGCCTGTCTCTCACTGACCCCATTGCACAGACGAGCTCAATTCATAATAGAGAATCCAAAGAAAAATTTGTCTCCAGATACACAGCTTCAGGGGAGAGAGGAGAGTGAGCAGCTCCCTAGGTGCAGACATGGGCTTCTCAGGAGGAGCTTGGGGTGCCACTCCCCCTGTGCACTCTGATGGGCAGTACTTGATCGTGTGTTCAGCAGGGTAGATAGGATTGAAATCTACTTCAAACATATTGCTAAACATTAATTAAAAATAAGCAAAGTGGATGGTAGAGCTAGAGGGAGAATGCCAATTCTCTGGAGACTCCGGGCGCTGGGAGCAGATTGCAACCTGCAGTGCAGGGTCCCACCCCAGTGTCAGCTGGAGCTATCTTCTCATTCTCAGATGTATTTGCAATGTAAATAATACTATGTGTTTGTTTGTTTGTTTTTTTAAAAGTGTGTATTGTACTGCCTGGGATAAAGAAACTTATATACTCAGAATAAAAGGTGAGCTTGACTTGAAATTTCCTGGTTGCCTCCAGCTTCAGGCTGCAGAGGAATATGAATATAACTTAAATGAATATGAGAACCATGCTGTGACACCTTTCTGGTCTTTGAACCACTTCTCTTTACGTGTAGTTCCGTAATAAGTGGACAGATTTATAGGGGCTTGTTTTGGAAAGTATTTATGATCTGAGAGGCTGCAGCTGTGTTGGTCTGTGCTGCTACACCTCATCTTTCAAATACATAAAAATGTTTGGCAAAACCAACTTCTCAGCAGAGATGAATCTATGTTTTTAGTAGTACTGCAAAGCTTCTGCATATTTTTATTGAAATAAATTTGCCCCAGAAAGGAACAGAAATTTGTAACCAATCTGAATCCTTTCACAAAGTAGTTTAGTGCTTTAGCACCTTGCAAGAGAGTATATGGCCTGCTTTTTCTTATTTTTAGGTGGCAGTATTTTAATATCTACATAAGAGGCAATGTTACAACTAAAACATACAGTTTCATTAATGCAGAGGGGACATAACTTGGTCAAATGCTTGTGTGTTGATCCTACTTGTGACTGGCTCACTGATTCCAATAATGATTTGCAAGAAGCAAGCTCCCAAATACTTTAAAAAATTATAATATATTTTCTCTTTTTTTGGATCTGTCGGAAACATTTAATGACCTCTGTCTGGCAAACCGCCACTTAGAATTTTGCAGCGTTACATCTGACTCCTGATCCCAGTGGCAAAATTCCCAGCAACTTCAATATAAACAAGATTGCAGCCCAATTGTGACAGGATATTATGGAAAATACCATAATAGATTGAAATGGGAAAGAGGATTTTAGGTTTAAAACTGGAAAGTATCAAACTTGAATTTAGCCATAATAGCTACCTTTAAACATCCTCTCTCCTCCATTCCCCCATGTGAATGTTCTGGGGGGGTAGAGTCATTGTAAGGACTTAAATAACTGCAAGTAGTCAGGAAGTCTGTTCCAGATTGCATGCAAAAGCCTTATATGTAATAAGATATACCGCAGCTCTGAGAGTATGTTCTCAAGTGGGAAATCAAGCAATAACATCGAAAGTTAGTCTGCTGTTCTTTGTGGATCTTATTGCATTATAGAACTACATTAAAAGAATAAGAAGAAACCCACACAGCCATGCCCTCTCTAAGCTGTTCCTCGCCTATAATTTATTATAGGTTAAAAAAAAAAAGAGGAGGACTGTGAGGTTGAGTTACCTCTGAAATGTGTTGACCTTTAAATAAGAACAATATCTAAAATTTCACTTCTGCTGGCTAGAAACTGATTCTCTTAAATTGACTTAGAACAATGTTTGCAAAGATCAGGTCCTATTTCAGAGACAAGCAACACAATTTTAATAATGAAAGCATCTACAGGGTATGTTTATACTCAATAGAGGGATGTGTGTGTATAAATACAAGTATGTATAGTTGGTATTGTTTATTTATACATATGAGGATATGTTTAAAAAAACCACAACTCTCTCCTTTATGAGGTTAACATTTATGCCTGGTATTGATAAAATCCATCCGCATGGTGATGGCTTTCAGAAACTTAAATGGTGCAACATTAGAACTCTTCTACTCCTGCCCCCATCTTCTACACAGGAATCCTCCTGGGAAGCTCTTTTGCTGGGATGTATACATAGCTAACAATTGAGTGTTGCACATGGTATAAGATTTTATTCCATACAAAGAAATTTTTTTTTCCTGATGTCCTGGTTTCGGCTGGGATAGAGTTAATTTTCTTTCTAGTAGATGGTATAGTGTTATGATTTGGATTTAGTATGAGAAGAATGTTGATAACACACTGATGTTTTCAGTTGTTGCTAAGTAGTGTTTAGCCTAAAGTCAAGGGTTTTTCAGCTTCTCATGCCCAGCCAGCAAGAATGCTGGAGGGGCACAAGAAGTTGGCACAGGACACAGCCAGGGCAGCTGACCCAAACTGGCCAAAGGGGTATTCCACACCATGGGACATCATGCCCAGTATATAAACGGGGGAGAGTTGGCTGGGGGGGGGGTGGAGATCGCTGCTCAGGAACTAACTGGGTGTCAGTTGGCGAGTAGTGAGCAATTGCATTGTGCATCACTTGTTTTGTATATTCCAATCCTTTTATTATTATTATTATCATTTTATTATTATAATTATTATTTTCTTCCTTTCTGTTCTATTAAACTGTTCTTATCTCAACCCACAAGTTTTACCTTTTTCCTTCCAATTTTCTCCCCCATCCCACTGGGTTTGGGGGGGAGTGAGTGAGCAGCTGTGTGGTGCTTAGTTGCTGGCTGGTGTTAAACCACAATGCTCTAAAAGACGAATTTTTTACATACTTAGAAGAGCATCACATTTTAAAATGATGAAGCAAGTATAGTTTCATCTTTATAAAGCATTTGTCAGTTACAGAAATGCCACTTCAAAGATAGCATGTAGCTGTTCTTTACCTTTTTTCCTTGTTCCCCAAATTTGGCAACATTCTGGCTTTGGGAGTATTTGTTTTTCGGGGTTTGGGTGGTGGGGGAAGGAGGATTGCAGGTTTTCCCTTGATGCTGCTGAAATTTTTCAGGGGTGTTAATATGGAAATACAGATATTCTTGTCCTGTCCTGTATCTAACCAGCCAGTACGTTTAACAGTATTCTGCATATTATGAAATTGTATCAATACGTTCCATGATGACCCAAACATGAACTTGATGTTCCTTTAATGGCAGGAAGCAGAAGAAAAAGCAAAAGGGCATTCACGTACAAACACTTCCCACTCTGAACTGACTTTTTTCTTTTCTTTTTTCTTCCTCCAAATGATTTAGTGGTATAGCTACTTAATGACTTCAAATAGCACTAAAATAAACAGCTGCTCCCAGTACTTCCTAGCTAATAGAGCCAGTCGGCTCAACGATTCATAGCAGAGTGATTAGATTCACTTCATTACTGATGGAGTAACTGGGAGACTGTAGGCAAAGGTGTTCCCAAGAATAGCAGGCAGCTAACATCAGTCTGATGTCTCAGAAATCTTGGATGCTTTTCAGCAGATTGTTTTGGGAATCAGAGGAAAGAAAATTTGGGAGCATTCATAGCTTCTGAGAAGCCCAGACAATAAATTATGTGATGCCACTGAGTTTTTACCATACTCTTTAGATCTTGGTCATCTTCAGAAGCTGCTTTCTAGAGGGACCAAGTGAAGAGGACAACTGGAAAAGTGTCCTGGTGAATAAGGGCTAGCAATTAAAGGGAAGGCTTCAAGATCTTCCCTCTTCCTGATCTGCCCTGCCTGGGAAACAAGATTGCTCAAGGTTTGGGAGAAAAATGGTAAAGAAATCTTTAGTAGATGCATGTGCTTCTGTTCTCAGCACTTGTGAATGTTGGAGCCAATGCTTAGCTGGTGAAATATGGATCCTGGAAGCACACATTTTGGCCTTTAAATGATCGCTATTGGATACTAAATGAATAAAACATGCACATCAATAAACTGGTGGTTCTCTCTCCAGTCCCACAAGCAGGGAGGCCTTGCTCTTGCTGAGATCCAGCAGGAGCTGGGGATGCTGTCCCTCATGGTGCTGCCTTTTGACTCCCCTCTGTCAGTGTCTCCTGCTGCCTGGGATGGTGGCCTTGGGCCAGCTGCATGTCTTGGGCCTTCTTTCTCTTACTTTTAATTTTTTGTTGGGAACATCAGTGTAGCCGAACCATTGCCACTGGCAGCCGTGGGGTGCTCATCTTTTCTCCTGCAGTGTGTGCAATCACCATGAATCTTGTTTAAATTATCTTTGTGTAAATTGTCTTTGTGCTGTCACTGAAACTTACTGTCAAGCAGCTACCTACTCATGCAGCCCTTGTGGATCTACTTGCATTTTCAGGCTGTCCCTGCTGAAGCACCTTGTATGTGTCAAACAGCGAAAGGGGCAGGCACCCACAAAAGACAGTTTACACAGTTGGTGGAGCGCTACTGGAGGCAGTATTGACAGCCAGTTGGTTTGCACCTTTTTACCTTGTAGTGAGATAACCCTTGCTGATACCATTAACCAGATAAAGCTATGGTTTGAGTTGCTCAGTGTTTCAGTGCTGTGGTACTAACTGGGAGTAAAAAGCAGAGTTACCGGAGGCGCCAAGGTGTTGACATTTGCTGTTGACATGGCTTACCACTATAGTTCTCCATCATCAGCAGGCAAGGAGGCCTGGAGGCTGTCCAGCTCCACTTAGCTGACTTGTGTTGACCAAACACTGCTGCCTTCTGATGCTGAGTGGCCCCCCTGTAGCTGTACTGGGAGCATGTGTCCTATTTCAGATCACACAGGCTCATAGGAAGCAAAAGCCGACCATGTTTTTCCTTCAGGAGTTGATGTTTGCTGGACTGAAGTAGTGTTGGCCAGATAAATGTAAGAAAAATTTTCACTTGCAAGTTGCTACCACTAAGGCTCTGTGTTTGTCATCTCCTTTTTTTTTGTCCTCCTTCTCCATGTGGTGATACTCTTCTAAGTGCTTGGACCATGTCATTGCTTTCTTGCTGGTGGTGTAAAGTGTGTGATGGTTGTGGTGAATCCATGGCTTAAAATGGTTGTGGTTTGAGTGCGACACCTTTATCTCAGGGGTTAGAACATGCTTGGGAGCCATGAGAGCATGATGTATTAATTTTAAGCCTCTAAAATTAAAGAAGAAAATGGTGGATTGAAAAGGAATTCTAAAACCAGAAAGTCAAAATTGTCCTAGTTTTAGGAAGCCCCTAGTTTTTCTAAACAGGAGGACAGGGCTGCTTTTGCTTCATGTGTTTTCTGGTATGTTTTGTAGCATGAAACTGCATGTAATTCTGCTCAACTTCGGCAGTGAAAAGCAGGAAACATAACCAAATCATGCTGGAGTTCCTGTGCACCGTGACTGCTTTCAGCAGTTCCTAGTGTAGCTCTGAGTTGTGGGACAAGCTCCCAGAAATGGTGCTTCAGGCTGTCTGCTGGTCATTTCACATTGTGGAACTGTCATGGTCTTAAAATCTGGTGGAAGATAGGCAGAAAGAAACCCAACGGATGCTTTGTTGAATTAGCCAAATTTAAGTAGTGCTGTTTGTTTCAGAAACACGAAGCAAGCCCAAGCTAGTGTATTTTTGTTGTGGCCACCAACAGCGAATTCAAATGCAAAGCACCCACTGACAAGCCATGTCAAAGAGTAGGTCTCCAGTCTGCATCTGACCTGGATGGTTATTCACAGCACTGTAAGAAACGGCTTGACCTTCTAAGTAATTAGTAGCCCAGTTATTCAGACCTGCAAAAATGTATGACAGCAGCTGAAAAACTTCCCCTTCCAATATATTCTTCATAGCCTAATTATTGTTAGGGTCATTATCTGATTTTTAGATCCTTTCAACTGTATCTGCTTGTTATTTCTCCCTAGGAGACAGATATGAAATGGTGTTTTATTTCTGGGAGTAAGAATGTAGCCTAAAGATCTAGCATGGGAGAATGTATTTCTCTTCAGTGCCACATAAACGTTAACTTGATCCCTCCTAAGACAAATGTTTCTTGGCAAATGAAAGTAGTAATGCTCTAGTACAGGAGGTTTTCCAAAGGAAG
Organism: Buteo buteo; assembly: GCF_964188355.1. Lineage (NCBI taxonomy): Eukaryota > Metazoa > Chordata > Aves > Accipitriformes > Accipitridae > Buteo > Buteo buteo. The sequence continues at coordinate 65,215,308 of NC_134171.1, forward strand.
TTCAGGTTTATGAAAAGATACTTTAATTTCTAGGAGAGAAAGTCCATATCTACAAACTGTGGTGCCAGATAACACTTGCATTTACCCAAAGCTGAAATTTTTGGAAGCTGTTTGAAGGTCTTACCTTAACTCAGAAAGTAAATAGAAATTCAACTAGCATCACTAGCTGGAAAGTTAATTCCCTAAAAGTTTTATTGTCTGGTGACTGTGAACTGAGTTGCATTCATGGGATATTTGCACTGATAACTGTGATAACTCTTTGATATACCTATAGATAGTAGTTTCACGATACAGTCAGAAACTCAGATGTTTGTGTGACTGGTATTGTAGGCAAACAAGCAAAACAATCATCCTGTGGCTTAGTCCTTCAGTTTTTCATTGATAAAGTAAAAACACAGTAGTAAAAAGCTTTTATACAAGATAGATAATCCCTGTTTATGCTGCATTACTGAAACAATAAATGTGAATGGGTTTTTATCCTTTGATTTATTAATACATTTTTTTCTTTTAAGAACTAAAAATTCTGAGGGATTTTATCATACCATGTTTATTAATTCTATTCAGTGAAAGATTCAAACTCGTGTTACAAGGAAAGTAAGGCATACGCCTTACAGCTGCCTTTCTGTAACTGTCTGGAATTGTTCCTTTGAGGCCATTAAGGTTTGTATGTGAATGTGCATCCTATTTTAGATGTTATTTCATAGAGTATTATGCACGGCATGAATTTTGTTATCAAAAACACTGAAATACTTGTTAGAGCCATGTGGTATTCATAACACATGAAGGAACAGGCAGACCCAGTACGTGTAATCGTGAGTTCCCAGTGTAGCCTTGGCAGGGAGGTTGCTCTGTGCCCACCTTTGGAGAAAAGAGCTGTGCCTTCTCCATTAGTGCTTAAAAACTCAGTTCTATTAAACACGAAGGTCACTGGGTGTCACCAGACTGAGGCAGGGATAAATTGGTAAATAAAAAGCACTTTTTCTGGCTGTGAGTCATACCTATTAGCTGTCTTATAGCAGCGGTATATGCAGTCACCAGCTAAGCCTGTTGTAAGCCTGGAATTAAATTATCTGATCCATAAGTATTTCCACCACCACCACTCCCCCAGCATGCATGCAACAAGCCCTTTTTTTCTGACACAATGCTTTCCTTCAGCGTAGCTGCATGTTAAGTGTAACCTATGCCCTAAGATACTAGGATGTGAGCACTATATGGCAAATCCTTAAGATTTGTGTACGTGTCTGGTACTGTGCATAGTGACACACTAGCAGCAGTTAGGGCATTAGGTACCCTGAACAAAAAAGGATTTGCCATAAGGTGTGGAAGAGAGGAAATCATGATATAAGCTGGGATTTTCCAGTCTGCTGAGCCTTGTACTTCCAGACTTACTCATTAAGAGATATATTATAAAAGAGCTAAAAATATTTATTGAAGGTTTATTAAAGATTTATTAAAAGAGAGAGAAATGCCCGTCAGAGACACTTCCACACTGCCTCTTTCCCTTCCCTGTGCTGCCTTAAGGCACTGTTGTAAATAGCCGACTGCATGATCGAGCAGTGGTTTGAAGAAGCTCTGTAGTGTGCCCAAAACTCCTTGGGCAGGCAATTTTAAGGCTGGGATTATGAAATGTAGCAGGTTTCTGCAGAGAACAAGAAGGTTTGGACTCTGGGTGCAACATGACCTTTCATTTCCACCCCAGGTGGGCCTTGCCCTGCAAAGGGTGCCATTGACCCTAATGTGCATGTCTGGTAGTTGAGCGGGATTTGGTTACTAAGCCTTGGGAGGCAAGCATTATAAATCATGCTTCTCCTGGAAAATAACTTGGATGTGCTCACTTTTGTCTTTGGGTAGGTGCCAGCATGCAGAGAGAGAGAGAGATTATTGCTTATTGAGAAAAATTAATGGCTTTATGTATAAGACACAGAAACCCTCCAAAACTACATGCATGTTTGCACTGGGAATGCAAATTCAAATGCTCGTGAATCCTACTCTGGTGTCCATGGCCCTTCTCAAAGTAATTCTTTGTGGTAACCTGCTATGCTCCTTCTTTAAATGGCAATTCTGCGTGGTGGACACTATATATTTTTCTATGCATACAGCTAAATTCTAGCTGTTAAAATAATTATATTCCTGGGGAGCTTCAGACTGGCTGAGAGTTACAGCTAGATGGGAAGAACGGAGTGAGCTTGACTGATTATCTAGTTTAGAGATGGGAGCAGGGATCTTGGGAGCAAGAATAGTCCCAGATCCCTCTCTCTTCACCCACCACTGTTTTTCAAAATTCTGCGTTAAATGAGTGGAAATCTGAAAAAGTGTTGCCTTCTTGTATAATGATAATCATGAAAGATACAGTGAGCATATGCCCTTGTCCCTTAATGCCATTTTAAACTGATAAAACAGCTTAGATATTGTTAGACTACGTATAGCACAGAAGGCTGAAATTGTTGTCCTGGCAGCGTGTCCTAGGGCAAGGTGTGTTCTTGGGAGTATTGCAGTGTAATGACCTTTATACTTAGGTTTTTATGAGTCTGTGTTACAGGATATGTGGATGGGGTGTTTGTGCACATAAGACTTTGATGCATTCGAAGTGTGCGTGCTCTTAGACCAGGTCATGTGCTGGTTACTCCTGCAGAAACCCCTAAATACATGTGCCTGAGCAGACACACACTCCAGGCACCAGGTGGGGACTGAAAGACAACTAGAATATAGTTAATAAATCTAGTGGATAAATCTGTTAGAGGAGGGTCAGCATGGAATGGGCACTTCTTCCTAGAAGCAGCTAGGAAATTTTGAAAGCCAGAAAAAGCCCACTCATCTAACTGGAGCCCTGCAACCTAAAACCTGGGAGGCAACGTAATTCGTAGCTCACTGGAGAACTCGGAGTCAACGTAGAGCAAGCCAAGGTGGGAGATTGAATTATCTATAAAACCACCTGTGCAAAATTACTTGCTTTCTCCTTCCAAAAATGTAATAAACATATTTTAAAAATACAATTTTTCTTTTATTCTTGAAACATCAGTGACTGAAACAAATCAGTTAAAATTCTCAGTAATGGGGAGACAGTATTGTTGTGGGTCTCCTATTTCAATTAGTTGAACTTGTTCTGTTTAAGAAAACAGTGAAGCCAGGAAGCTTGGGAAATGTTAAGCCAGAATCCTCTTAGTTCCTGTTTAGAGAAGTGGTTGCTCTTCTAGGTTATTAAAAAGTGTCCAGAGCATCAACTGGGCATTTACTGTCTGAAGAGACTGGCAGTTAGTAACTTGTGAGCTTGAACTTAGAAGAGGTGAAGAGATAAAATTGTCTATCTGTGTTGATAGCATTATGTCTTCTGTTTTGTCTTCACAGGTCATATTGCCTGTAGTGTATGAAGACAGAAGTAGTTTACATGCGTTTCTAAAGACATCAAAATATGCATGCACTGGAATGCAAAAGATAATTAAAATATCACCATCTGCTACTTACTATAACTAATCAGTCCAGTCCCTGCAGATTTCTGAATCCCCTACTGACATTTATGGATTCCTTCTAATAAGGTTTTCAGTGAAAATGCCAAGATTGAGAGAAAACATTAAAAGTTTTAAACTCAAGTCATAATCAGAAAAATAATATGTACTGCATTTCTGTGAAAGACTGACAGAGCTTTTTAAAAATTATTTTCATAATGTCCCATACCCTTGTCTGCTAGTGCTCTCAGTGGAGAAGGACAGGAATTTGAAACTGTTCCTCTATCTGTCCTCTATTACTTTGCCCAGTGAAACCCAAGAGGTACTGTTGGTTTGCGTTTCCTGGATAAACAATTAAGAAAAATAGTGTCCATCTGTTGTTTATGAAAAAATTTGGATGGGAAGATGCTGATTTACACATGGTCAGAGAATGGATAAACTTTGTTTTGCAAGGGACATCAAAGAACAGCGCACCCTTGGGTCTGCAGCTGCCCAAGGAAGCTTTACACCCCAGCTAGTACTCGCCAGTAGCCTGTTTGTTTTGCTACTTGGCTGTTGCAGTCTCTGCCATTCGGTGGACAGCAGCACAAGTCAGCAGCAGGCCTGGGCAAGTGGGTGGGTTGCTCAGATTGTGCATGAAAATGTTAGTTTTGCATTTGGGACCTCTTTGAGATACTGGCAAGGGACAGTGATTCTGTTTTGCCTGTCCAACAGGACACATGGTACAACCTCGGTCTCTGGCAGAGGAGGTTTGTGGAAGAGTTGTTTATAACCTACACTGCCTCCACTTTTGAGGTGTCTCTTTTTTTTCCAGCACTTTGCTTCCATGCCATTCAATAAAGTGCAGTTATTTCTGTTATTTTTAATACTTCACATGCACTGTCTGGGAGCGTGCTACCAAGGAGTCTCAAACTCTTGTCGTGATGCTAGAGCCATGATTTGAACAGCAAAAAGTGATTCTTGGTACCTATGCTGAGATACTGTTGAAGTTAAATGAGAAGGTACTTTGTGTTTTCACACACACTACTTTTAATTGTCATTTGTCATTAATTTCTTCTTTACTTTTTTTCCTTTTTTTTGACCAATCACTCTCTCCTTTGCTATTCAGGGTGGCCAAATACTAGCAACCTGGGGCTGCCTAACAGCTGGAAGATGCCAGTGCTCTGAGGCTATGGAAAAGGCTTGGAAGCAGTGCTGACATTCATTGGGACTAATTTTGAAAACTTAAAATTATTGTGGGCGTACAGCATACTTGTTACGCCTAGCTTGCACCAGGTGGCATGAAGAGATGCAATTCAATGAGCCTGTTCTGTGAAAAGGTCACAAAATCAGCATGCGCTTTCACTGCATACTAAAGAAACAAGAAAACCTGACGCACTGCCAAGCTTTGCCCACCTGCATCCTTGGTACATGGTAGTATTGGTGCTGCTCATGTTTGTTAGGTATGGTTCCTGCTGGCATTTCTGTGCGTTTTGTACCTTACTGTATTTGTCCAAGTTTACAATTTCCCCAGGACATCAAGTAAATATTCTCTGTTTCTCTGATCAACTAGAAATCTGGCGTTAGCATAAGTTTGACAATCCTTTTGCTTAAGCAGTTAACTTTGAAGGCACTACCAGTTGTGTCTTCTTTTATGGGGATTTCATTTATGCTTAAAGAAAATACAATTTGGATTTATTTGTAGCTTGACTTGAAGTATTTCAAATGCACTATAGCATCCTCTGCTTTTATCTGCAGTTGAAGGTGAAAAGCTAAAGTTCTATTTTCAAAAGACAATAGTAATAAATTATAAAAATGTATATAGCATTTTTAGGAATCAGGAAATAGGGCATTATACAGCAAGAAGCAGCAGAAATGTGGGTTATCTAGTGTGTCACAACATTGTTCACATTAGACACCCACTTTGAAATATTTTCCATTAATTCCTCAGTGAGCAGTGCAGATGGGTGTTTTCCCATTGCTTTTTGAAAGTGGGTTGATATCACGTAAGGCAGTCCTGTTGTCTAGTCAGGCTGCTCAAATGAATTGTACACCAAAGTTTAGTTGGAAATTCTTGCCTTTCCTCTGGCATGAAGGGATTTCAACTAGTCGTTTTAGCTTTTAAAATATTTATTCAATATTACACAACATAAAATCTCCTAAAGACTTATGCTTCCTAGTGTGAATGTACAACCAGCCTAGCTGGTGCTGGCTGGGTGAGCGCAGTTTGGAGTCTGCATGGGCATCACTTGTTCCGCTGGAGTTTCTGTGGAGCTCTGCATTTCTCACTTCAATTGGCGACTGTTGTCTGCATGAGGAAATCCATCTATCCTTTCCCAGGCCACATCCTACTGGCATCTTGACAACAGAAAGCTAACAAAATGAAACGTTATACAGACTACCTCCTTTTCTGTGTGCTCTGAGAGCTAGGGATTTTACACAAACTCCAAATTTATTTCCTGAATTATTCTTGCAGTAGAGAAACTTAAGGCTAGATTTATGTTGAGGAATCCTGATCCCCTGGAAGGAGACCTTGTGGACATTGTAGGCAAGGAGCTGAGCCGGCATCGGCTGGACATTCTGGGGCAAGGAAGGCCAACTGCAGCCCAGGATGTTTTAGCAGCAGGGTAAGAGAAGGGTGCCTGGTCCAGTTTGGGCTCCCAGCACAAGGAAGACCCTGATATACTAAGTTGTTAGGGGGATGGCTGGAGCAGTGACAGAAGAGGAGAAGCTGAGGCAGGTAGCTCTTTTCAGCCTTGAGAACCTGAAGGGGAGTCAGTGTTGCTGTCTGCAGCTACATGATGGAGGAGAGTACAAAGGAGGGAAGAGAGAGATACAGAAATGCTTTTCCCCCCTCTCCCCTCAAATGAGCATTAGTATATTGTTCACTGCTTTTATAGCAGGCTTTTGATACCATGGGTAGTAGAAGAGGACTCTTGCCTCACAGGGATAAGGCAGAGGAGATGCATACGCTATTTTTTTGCACCAGTGTAATTGCTAGACGTTTATTTTGCTCCCTTCAAAGTAAGGCAGCCTAAATCCCACAGCAGCTCAGTACCTTCCCTCCTTCTTCCACTCTTACTTTCCCTTTCTGTCTAAGAGAGAGAACTTCAATTTGCATTCAGGGGGACAGCCCGCTCCACTTCAGTGCTTCCAGGGATCCTTCTGGGTATGCGCTGTGTGCCAGCTGGGGCAAGCTAGCAACAGGCATCCATATGGGAGGAATTTACATTGTCTGAGAGGCCTGAACACTGAAGTACTGTAAATGGTGTTTTCACACACTGCAGCTAATTCCCACAGTTTCCATTGCTTTAGGCTGTTGCTTCTGATGAAAAACAAACAGAATGGTCTGGGAGCTGAGGAATGTAGTCTGGAGCGAAGTCAGCACACGGCCTCTGCTGGAGTGTACAATTGGAGTCAGAAAGGGGACTGTGTAATGCCTGTACAAAGAGGGGTGTCTAAACACAGTGCTGAGCGCTCCTCAGTGTCAAGGCCGCAATTCTTAGAGGCTTTCAGAGCTTTAAGGACCCAGCAGGGTAATCCACTTCAGTAGCTGGATGCTTTACCCTGTCAGCAAATTGAAGTGATTCCTTGAAGGTATACTCAGAGCAAGTTTCAACACTGAGCCTGTAGAGTCAGTAAAGCAGTTTTCCAGTCATGAGTGAGTAAATGGAAATATTTGCTGTTGGGGAGTATTTCCCAAATTTCTTACTGAAGAAAATAACTCTGGTAGGGGACAGGGACTTTTTGGAAGTATGCTAAGCAAGCACAGTGAGCATACCATGTGGCTTTGTATTCTGTTAGGATGACCATGTATGTAATAATGCTGCAGCTTCTCCTTCATACTGCTGCCTACCTTTTGCTCAGGTCCTCATGTTCCCCTCTCTACACCTTGTCTTTCCTATAGCCTGTTGCTTGACTCCCCCTTTCAATTTGCATGCTGCATTTCCTCATGAAGTGAAATGTATGGGGCGGGGGGGGGAGTCTGGTTTGGACACTACTTAATAATTCTTCTACTGTGCATGGCACATGGTTCCAAATGGTGATATTGATGATTAGCACATGTTTATCACACCCACAAATAATTCTCTGATTCTTACACTGGACAAACTCAGCCTTTTTTGAGGCTGCCCTTGCACAGTAAAGTACCTTACCATGTGCAGCATCTAGGAATTTTTCCTTGACTAATTCTGCCAAACCTGTGGAAGTGCCCTCTTTATTCTGCATTCTGTCAAACTGACTTACTGTGGCTTAACATAAAAACTAATTGAGTATTTTTTTCCGTGAGCTGCTGGTGAACGTCAACCAAGTCATTCTCACAGTATCCAGTCACCTGTTGTGAAGAATTAACAGCGGGGTTTTTTTTGAGGAAACCCTTTTGTATTTTACTTAGATGCAAAAACAACTTTGTGCACTAAGAGCCTGTTGCCAGTGCTGCAAGGACCTTTCCATTCTTCCCTGTATAAAAATGAAGACAATCAAATGAAACTTTAAAAGAGTAAACTGTAGTCAGTGGAACTTTAAACAGTGCACATCTGCCTTTGGTTATTTGAGTGCTGGGAAATACAGGTAAACGTGCCTTCCTAGGTAAAATATCACACAAGGACCAGATTTTGTTGGGAAGTGAGTCATCAAGGTTCAGTTGAGTTTTCATGGTCAGTGTTGGCCAGTACCTGATCATCAGTGGCAATAGCTTTTTGAAACCCATGGATGCCCAAAGACCTGCAGAAGTTTTCTGATAGATATTATTAATGTGCCTGCACAGTCTTGCAGAAGGCTGCTTGTAAGCGAATGCCACAGACTTTGATAGTTCATACAGCTTGAACTGAGATGTGTGAGTCAGCCCTGGGCCCAAGAAGGAAATCAGTTTCTGGGTAATGACGTGATGAATGTTTCTGAGCTATCTGGGAATGCCATGGCCAGCACTCTCCCTTCACTCCCTCCGGGAAATGCTGTAGCTATGCGCATGCATGTCTGCCGTAGAGGTCAGGAGAAAGAAGTGTGTGCAGTTTTGACTTCTTTTCCTCCTTTGACTGCATTTTGGGAAAAGAAGGGGGGATATTTTGGTCGTGTTGACGGGATGAGATGTTACAGCTTAGTATTAACCACCAACATATAGGCTCCCAGTTTGTGAATATGATGTGAGCTCCCAGCAGGACTACATGGGCTTATATGACAAAGAATCCCTGGGGACAGAGTATTCAGTGCTCAGTATGTTCAGGAGTATTTCCCTTGTGACCTGTAGCGCTTCTCATTTTGGTCATGGTATTTGGAAACTTCATTTGAGGTCGCAGAGGTTCCCAAGCATTGTCTGCTTGGGATGGTCAAATTGTTCCAGGGTGCAGCTGCCACGGCAATAAGCAGTCTCTGTGTAGTGCTGGCCTTCTGTCCTTTTGTAGGGAAAAACAGCGGAACCAAAACCATGTTGCTCTGAGATAAGAAGAGTTTGTGCCTTGTACTACACTACCTCTATATTGTATACGCATCTGTAAAATCCCATTTTAATTCCGCCATGAGTGTAAAAGGGAATTCTGAAGAGGAATAATGCCTTGTATGTGTCTGGGAGGTTGAGTCAGTAATAATTACGTTTATGAAGTTGTTAATTTTTTTAGTTGGTAAGTTACCTCTCAGGAAAAGAGGATCCTGGCTTCCAAGCCCCTTGTCAGTGCTTTCCTCACAGCACTGCCCCCTCACAGCAGCTGGCTGACCACCCTCGACACACCTGGCTGCAAACTTAGTGTGTATACAAGGAAATAGGGGTGGGGTGGGGGGTGTCCAGTCTGGAAATCTCTGCTGAGAAAGTAGCTGGCTGTACCAATGCAGTTGCAAAGTGCATGAACCTCTATTTGTGATGGCATTACAGATCATGAGACTGAAAGTCAGTCACCAAAAAAACTGATTACATTATCTTGTATGTGCATGAAATAAATTTTGTAGTTTTCCAAAGTTAATGAAGACACAGAGCAGATCGAGGACAGTGGCATGCTCTCCGCTCCGGCATGTCTGTTCCCAGAACTGCTTCAGCTCTGGAGTTGTCATCGATGCAGCCATGGCAGGTCATACTAAACTGGTCCAAAAAAGGGGGAAGCTATCCACTTGTGAGACACATTTTTCCCATAAGCCCTAGACCTTTAATCCTAATAACTGTAAACAAACACTGGAAAAATCTTTTCATTTTCTTTTTTTTCCCTTCAAGTGTGGGAAGAGAAGTCCCACTCCTTAACCTTTGCACAACTACATATTAATCTAATTTCCTGCTCATCATGACCTAGTGATTTGGAAATTGCAAGTATGCTTAATTTGATTTTTCTTCCTATGTTTTTATGTTATGTTTTTGTTGTTTCCCCGATTCTTGTTTTTGGTTCAGTGCTGGTTCATTAAACTTCAGTCACAAATACCAGCTGGAGGCTATACAGCTTGTTGTCATTTCAGCTAATCAGACATTTGTAGATCAGAAGGGGTTATTGCATATGCATATTGAAATCTAGGGCTTTCTCCTATTGTTCCTTCCCTTTCTTGGGGGGCTTTGGCCAATCGCTGTTCTCTCGTTATGTTGGCTCACCAGGATACATACTCTTTAGAGAGCTTAGCATACTACTACTCTTTTTTTTTTCTAGCTGATTCAAAAAGCTGTGCCATCCTCTTTTCCCTGCTGCTGCTTTTGTCCTTGTGCAGTATTTTGAAAATTAGCATGGGTATACTGGCATGTCAGACTGCACCTTATGTTTTGCTGTGTTTTCGGACAGTAGGTATAATCCAACTATTGCGTCTGAGATACGAGAGAGCCAGTAGATCTATGCTCAGTCATATGTTTATTTTTTGTCTTTTATCACTTAATTGAAAAAAATAAGATGGAATTAAACAGGCGTGAGAAGAAAATTGTGTTTTGTATTCCTGTAAGAAATGCCGTAAGTTGCAGTTAAGCGGTCAGGCAAAATGGCAGTAGCTTGAGTGATCAGCAGCTGCCACTAGCTTGCTTTAAACCATTAAGAGCAAATGTTCAGATCTCAAGAGATGTTTTAACCTTCCCTTTGCAGAAATGTTCTGGGAAAATCAGAAACTTATGCTGCTTTAAATTAAAAAATAATAATAAACAAATTGAGATATGGGTTACGATGGGCAGTTGACACAAGTATATTTTTTAGAGACAAAACCACCAGAGGTGCACACCTCTCCAAAAAAGGGAAGGAGGTGAGGTTTTTTTCTCAGATATCTTCTATTTGCTAGAGGCTCCACAAAAAATGTTTGGTTTAAGCATAATATTAGCAAGACTTTGATTAGCACAATACCTTGAACTCCCTGCCACCACATAGCATAACATCTTTTCCCATGCCTATGTTTAATTGCTGCAAATACAGCAGTTCCCACGGCTTGTTATGAATTTTTTCCACTAAAATTGCTGAATCTTGGAATTCAAGCTCTCAGAAATTGCATCTGTGAAAGTAATGAATCTTACATCATAATAAATCCTGAGTGATTTGAGATCGCTTCCTTAACTGTTTTCCATCTTCTACCTTCCCTTGCAAGTTTTATTTTGTTTGACCTTTTTTGTTGTAGAACTTTGCTATCCCATCAACAAACAATACTCTTTTTTTCTGAAGACTTCATCACTTAGATTGGAAGGACGATGTCATCTCAAACACAGTTGATGTTTTGTTACTTTGTTTGCAATAGAAGGGTGCATTCTTCAAAACTTTGCACAAGTAAAAATATTTCTATAGGCCTTTTGACAGTCATAGTGGAGAAATTTACAGTTATGAACTTCTAATGACCAGCATGTACAACCCGAGTGTGCTGACACCGTGCTGTAAGGGAGCAGGCTGCCTTCACTAAGCTTCAATGGCTAAATTAGAAGAAAAGCAAGTGTAACTGACAACAGAAATTGAGCACAGCTAAATGACTTTTTTTTTTTTAAATCATACAAGACATTATTTTTAATAGAAAAGGTAACTTTGCTGGGGGCTATTTTAATAATATGATAGATGGTAATTTAGATTATCTCTCCATGTTCACATTGCTGCATATAGATATATATACTGAAAATTCAGTAGCCTTGTGGCTTCCAAAGGGTGTGACTGCATAAGCGGATCGCACTATAGCTGAGCAGTCTCTAAAACCTGAAGTTCAATAAATGTCTTGCTCCTCCAAAGGTTATGTACCAAAGAAAGGAAAAACTTAGGAAAATTGGCCTGACTTCTTTCAGAGAAATGCAGTGGTGTGGGGATATGCTTGTTCTTTCTGTGAAGTAAAACAAGACATCCCCGAGAGGTTACTTTGTCCTGTATTGATTTTTTTTCTGTTTTTTTTTTTTTATTTCCTTCTCCCTTAAAGTAAATAAGATCAACTTGATCTTTCTAAAACTTTTATTGGAAATCTTTTTCCCAGAGGTGACAAGTGTGTTCTGAGTTTCCAGTTAACAAAAAAGCCCCTTACTAATATCAATTAGTTAAATACCCACTGAAGTAGTGAAAAAACACAAATGAGTATCAAGCCTGTGAATGTATTATATTTCCTTCCCTTGTCCAGCACAAAGCAGGTGGTAGTTCAGATGTCTTGATAACTGCAGGCCTGGGAGGGACCTCCAGCAGCAGGTCAGTTAACCCTGTTGCAAAGCAGAACCCGCTCTGAGTCACCCTATGAGTCATCAGTCGCACAAGATAGCAGAGAAGTAGCGAGGGTGGGGACAGGCAGTGTCAGAGTATGTGGACTGCTGCTGGAGTACCCTGTTGCCCATTCTCCTCTTGACAAGGTGCTTTTCATCTCCCACCTTTTGGGAGCAGAGTCTGCAGTCTCTCCTTGCACATGCATTTGGGGCCCCTGCCCTTGCCTGGCTCCTTCATGAGGTTCAGCCCTCCTTGGACAGCCAGTGGTGTGTGCATCCTCTGCACCCAGGAGCATTTTGGGGGAAGATACAGATGGTTTTTAGAGATATAGGGGGATGTTAGAACCCTTTCACAAGGCATTTGCTTATCCGGTACAAGATCAAAACAACACAATGATGATCTGAGTTCATTTTACTTACAGCTACATTTGAGGAGTGCACTGTAACATATGTGCTCTATACATTATCCAAAGAAATTGCTGCTCAGCTATTTCCCAGCAAGGGTAATTCCTCTGTTAACAGACATTGATTCAGACAGTCATCCCTATGTCAAAGCTAGGACAACTGGACGCACATCTACTTAGAAGAATTATCTTTAGCTCTGTTATTAGATTAGCAAATAAATAATAGCTTTAGAATGTTTTTGAAAGAACAGATTATACAGGGAGCAAAACTGGGTACCATGCCACTTACTGCAGATGCATAATGTTTCAAGTGATCCATCTGCCCTTAGTGCAAATAGATATCACATTAAAATAGAGGAAGATTACATTTGTAATTGCTCAACATTTATCTTTTTCTTGAAACATTTATGATTCATGAAACATTTATACTCATTTATGCTAAGAAGCAAGTAGAAAATAAGTGATTGCACAGGGTCTTAGTTTTCTGAGATAGAAGTACACAGTTGTGTTCAGTAAACTTGAAAATGAAGGAATAATTTACCAGCTGTCTTAGAGAGATGTGGGCATCTCAGCATTACCTCCTATTCTTCTGCAAAAAGGTATTCCATCTTCTCTAAGAGCTGACTACAGTTGGATTTTGTCAAAAAGTAGCTAAGAATAAGTGCTTAATAAGGAAGGAATTACTGCTGGTGAAATTATGCATAGACAATAACCAGTCCCTAATTCATCAGGGAACTTACTCCATGTTCATTTCCTTTATATTGGCCCTTAGTGCGCTAGCTTTGAGCAGAAAAAAAAAATTACTGCGTGTATAGGGCACAACTATGGATCCACAATGGCAGAGTAACTGGTGGTCTGTGAATCCCCAGTCTACGTCTGGAGCACTGACTTGCTCCCTTATGGCGATGGAGCAGGGTTGGACCAGCCTTTTAGTCCTGCCCTTTTACATTTTAATCCACCTGCCCGTGAACTGCTCATCTCCAGGCTCCCTCAAAAGGAAACTCTTTCCTGGGCTGAAAAGAAATCCATTGTGTGTTTTCCTTGTATGAGCTAATAGTTCATTTCCCCTTTCATTGTGTTGTGGGCATGGCAAACCACACCTGCTGAAGTGAAGGGAGGCTAGGGCGAAGCCAAGGCAGCTCTGATGGTAAGCAGTATCTTAAAACCCATGTGTGAGAGAACCTTCAGAAGGAATCTGCTCATTCAGCTGTTCTGTGTAAGTGCGTGCTTAGGTAATGTCAAATGACTTGGTATTTGCTGGTTTCCAGCCAAGTATGAGCAATGGGATGCTCCAAGGTGGGTGTAAAAGGAAAAAGAGAAGTTGTACAGTAATTTTATAAATTTTGCAGGATCAATGATGTTAAAAGATGCTGAAGATGCTTTCAGATCATTTTGAGGTTTTGTTCCTGTTCTCTTTGCACCTTCCCTAGTGCTATGAAGTATAACTTTACATTTACAGCTTGTCAATCTCCTTAGCATGGGCCCAGGTTGTTTTTCAGCCTCTTATCTTTTAATATTCACTTGAAATTAAGTGAGCCACTTACTGCCTAATTGCTTTAATTTGTATACTGATAAACTAAAGTGATGGTAACTGAGTTTGAAAAGCTCTCTGAGCAGTTCTTGTGGAAGACAGGTAATATCTCTGTTCACATTGCTTTCATAAACTATAGTTGTTCTCATTGTCTTAGAGCATCTCAGATTCAAAGAGCTTTTGCACAGAATCACAAAAATGAGAAAATTTGCTTACTCAGCCTGGAGTGGTCTTTGTTCAAACAGGCAGGTCGCTAGTAAGAGAGGATTGTACTTCTGCACAGTGCTTCCTTTGCAACTTGACAGCCTTGACTGTTTCTTTTGCCCTTCTTCATTGTGTGGCTGACCCTGCAGAATTCTTGTGTGCCACTGGCTCTTTGAACAGTGTTTTGAGATAAAACTGTTCACTGTGATATATTGCATATTTTAGTCTTTGGAAGTGTAACTTCCCTAGCTAGAAAAGAAAATGTTACCCAATCAAAATGTAGTATTTTCTTACACCAATTCAGATGATCTGCACCATAAACAGATCATAGGGTCACATTTGCTTTAAACAGTTGTGTTGTCCCTTTGACATTGCTGGCAATTATTTTGCCTTCATTGGTAACTGCATTGCTTTTTGTAATGTAAATGTTTCAAGAGTTTTGGAGAGGGACTTTCTACAAAGGCCTGCAGTGATAGGACAAGGGGTAATGGCTTTAAACTGAAAGAGGGTAGATTTAGATTAGATGTAAGGAAGAAGTTCTTCACTGTGAGGGTGATGAGGCACTGGAACAGGCTGCCAGAGAGGTGGTGGATGCCCCATCCCTGGAAGTGTTCAGGGCCGGGTTGGATGGGCCTTTGAGCAACCTGGTCTAGTGGAAGGTGTCCCTGCCCATGGCAGGGGGGTTGGAACTAGATGATCTTTAAGGTCCCTTCCAACCCAAACCATTCCATGAGAAGTGTTTCATTAATGTGGTTCAATGCCTGGGGCAAAAGCTTGCTGGCACCTCTGCCCTCCCTTGTCCAGATCTGCTCTGCACAGAGCAGGTTGATCATGCACGTGTTGCACCTCTGGTTTGGATGCCAGGGTGCACCGTGAGACTCTTCTGTGCACCTGCAGATTTCGCTTTGCCCTGGATGCTCTTGATGCCAACAAAATGTGGATTATGATACAGGCCTTCCCATGTGTTAGCCAAGCCAATCTCCAAGTTCTTTTTTCCTGTCTTAACTCATGACTGTAGTTTTTCCATGGGAATCCTGAACAGATAATATGAAAGAAAATGTGGAGAAAGGCTTATTTAAAATTAAGGCATGCTTTTCATCATTAAAGGTTTTTCTCCTGAAATGTTAAAAAAGGCTACCTATAATCATATGATGTTTTCTCAAAGCAAATGACTTTCACCAAGAAACTTGGCTTATGCTGTCCTCTAGAGCAGCCAAGGGAGAGGTAATATTTACCAGATTTGACATGAGAGATCCGTAGGAATGTAAATAGAATAGTCCTTCAAAAGACACAGTAGTCAGAGCAATCATCCTGCAGCTTTGACAAATTTACTAACATCTGTTCTGGTGCCATTTCTGCTGTACAAGCCTGCTATTAACCATGGAGAGGAAAGGGTTTTAATTAAATGAGCAGATTTACATGTTAAACTTTGATAAGATTGTGCCATCTGGGTGGATTGTATTTGCAATTCTCTCCACAGCTTTTTAGATTTAGGGTATACTTAGTGATGCCCCGGTTATTCTCAGGAAGATGCATCGACCCTAGAGCACTGGGGTTACTAAGCCAAAGTGTCAGGCTGTATTTGTAACAAGATGTATATTGCAGCATCTCATTTCCGAGCTGCATAATTTTTCTTTTACAATTTTGGTTTTGCTATTAGGTCTTGTTTTGCTAATGCATCACTACCTAGTGGTAGCCGTGACTGCTACTGTAGATTTCAGGTAGTACAAGATATAAAAAAAATATTTACCCTAACTAAACCTCAGTTAATAGATAGTCAGTATGGGCCACAATTTAAGAAACATTTAAAATGTGCTTTAACTAATGCCACGTTGTTGATGCTTTGTCTTGGCCAGCTGCTTCCATTCCTCAGGGTCGATGAACGGTGTGGCTGGTGGAGAGGCAAAGTCTGATGCTGGGGAGCTACTGCCAACAAGAGACTGCATTTTAACTGGCAGTATAGTATGGGAGGCTGTGCAGGAGCCACCTGTGCGGTGTTGCTGTGCCACACTGGTACAGCCACTATCAGTGAGGGTTTCAGACAGGCCAGAACAGCTGTGAAATGGAGATTAATAAAAAACCACATTGTTCATCTGTTTATTCCCTGCTAGCAGCATGTCGCTGGGTTTGTACCAAATAGCTCAGGAGAAGATTGCTCTTAATTCAGGTGGAAATTGATAAGTAAAATTTTGCAGTGCTTTAAATGCATAACGTGCTGAGTGTATTCAGCTTATACTTTAGTATTTGTCATCCTTCAACTTGTAATAGATTAGAGCAGGCTGTTTAGAGATGCAGCTATAAATAAAAGGCTTTTATAGGTTCAGAGAAAATCTTTATACAGTTTAATTGTGTAGACAGTTTCAATTCCCAGGAAGGCCAAGAGGGAAATCAATTGATAATTTTAATCCAGAATCAATTTTATTTAAGTTTTCAAATGTGCTGATCTAACTTTTTCATGCAACAGTCTGTTTCTGCTGAAGTAGCAAGTGCATTGTGGCTGGTGTATTACTTGAATTGGGCTCCCCCTTATACAGAGCTGAAGAAGCAGGTGAGCAGATGAAGCCTTTTGGGAGCTGGTACTGGTCTGCCAGCACTCTTGTCTCTGAGTGACATTACCTTCTTTCTGCTGCAATATATGAGCTGATGCTAAAAGGTGCTGTTGCAAAATGCTGCCTGCTTCCTGCCTTTTCAGCTGCAGGATGGTGTCTCAAATGTTGCAGGAATGTAAAGGAAAGGATTTGTCAGGACTTGAAGACGTTTAAATGTCTGAAAAGGTCTGAAGGACTGTATGGGAGGCTATGGATAAAATCTAGTAGTCTGGGTAGAGTGCAGGAAAACAGCTTCAGGCTCTCTTCCCTGCTAATGGCACTTGGTAAAAATAGTAGATTTTACTTTTGTTTTTATGTATCCATTTTCTTCAAAATATAAGAACTAGGAACTAGGTTGTCTTTGACCAGCTAGGCCACCTTTTATCCAAGAGGTAGCAAGCTTCCTAGCAAATGCCCATGACTTGCACTGGTTTTTGTCTCAGTTTTTGCATAATCACTGTAACTGCAGGAATTTGTGGAGCTGTTTCAGTTTGTTTGGAGGAAGGATGTCAACTAAGACAGGTGTGTTTGTAAATCATCATGATGCCAGACTGTAGCTCATCTCCATGGAAGGACACCAGGGTTTTTTAAGTGCTGTTAGTCTGGCTGTAATACCATGCCTGTGTACACATTTTTGTCTCTGGGTAGGCTTTAAAAAGGAAGCAATATGAGTGTCAAATGAAGAAGTCATGTGCTACCAGATGTAGGTACAAAGCCAAGGAAAGGGGTAGAGAAGGATACACCAAATAAGGGAAATTTATGCTTCTGATAGCGAATACACATCTGCAGTTTGGAACATGCTCCATTTGTAGTATTAATGAGAAATTCGTGTATGCTTTTGAAGTACTCTTAGTCCAGTTGAAATTATTTAAAGGATTTTTACAGGACTTAACATACCCTGTGCATTACACTATGCCTGAAGGCTGCCACTCACAGTACAACTGCACTGGTTGGAAAAGTTTTTGTTATCTATCCTTCAGTAAATAGTATTGGCTGTTTCCAAATGTTATTAAACAGTTATATCTCCTGGTGTGATAGTGTGTAGGATATAGATATGTATAGAATACTTCAGCCAAGGCTTTGCGGGTGCTTGTACCTGTGGATTGTGTGTGTGTGTGTGTGTCATATGGGAAGAATGATCCTCCTTAACATAGAGTTGTGTTTGGTTTTGCTTCATTCCTCAAAGTTCCCAACATGCTTGTAATAGACACAGATGCAGATAGGATATAGCAGCCTTCAGGGTGTTTCAGCTTCTTGGCACTCTGTAAGGATTACATGTTTGGGTTGAAAGGGAAAAGAAATTGTGCTTTATTTTCTTGGAAAAGTGAAGGAAGGGAAGTATAGGAAAAGGTTATACAAACAGTGCAAGACCATGCTGAGCTTGGAAGTATATTGGATTTGTTCAGGGCTGATTACAGTATAAAAAGTCACTTTCTTGTTTCCCAAAGGAAGAAGCAAAACTGCATCTTGTGTTCATGTCCACAGGCGTCAGGGTTGCAGTGAACCTGCTGCACAGGTCAGGGAAGCAGAGTGCGATGGAGGGCTCTAAAGAGCCCTGTCAAAGTAAAAAGCCCATAACTATCATTGGAGCTGTGAATCTTTCCCCAGGCCTCTGTTTGTGTGTAAAATAGATCCTTCATGGAGTGCTGGCAACAAGCCTAGATGTTTTCTGACAGGGCTCTGCTCTCAGGATGTTTTGATCCTGCCCTTTGGAAGATACTTGTAATCTCTTTCTTCTCTAGCCTGGACTGACCAAGCAATTAGGGTTTTTTGAGTAGCTGCTTGTTGTGGTTTAACCCCAGCTGGCAACTAAGGACCACACAGCTGCTTGCTCACCTCCCTCACAGTGGGATGGGGAAGAGAATTGGAAGAGTGAAAGTGAGGAAACTCGTGGGCTGAGATAAAGACAGTTTAATAGGTAAAGCAAAAGCTGTGCGTGCAAGCAAAGCAAAACAAGGAATTCATTTGCCACTTCTCATCAACAGGCAGGTGTTCAGCCATCTCCAGGAAAGCAGGGCTCCATCATGCTTAACAGTTACTTGGGAAGACAAATGCCATCACTCCGAATGTCCTCCCCTTCCTCCTTCTTCCCCCAGCTTTATACACTGAGCATGACATCATATAGTATGGAATATCCCTTTGGTCAGTTGGGTCAGCTGTCCCAGCTGTGTCCCCTCCCAACTCCTTGTGCACCTCCAGCCTACTTGCTGGTGGGGTGGGGTGAGAAGCAGAAAAGACCTTGGCTCCGTGTAAGCTCTGCTCAGCAGTAACAAAAACATCATGGCATTGTCAACACTGTTTTTGGCACAAATCCAAACCATAGCCCCATAAAAGGTACTATGAAGAAAATTAACTCTGTCCCAGCCAAAACCAGCACATTCTCCACCCCTTATTCCATACCATTTGTGTCATGCTCAGGTTCCACACTATCCAATACATCCTCATTACCCACCACCCCCCTTCCCATCCTTTGATACAATACACAGATATTATTCCCTTAGTCTATGGACCACCCCTGTAAAATGTCCATAAAATGCCCATAAAATATCCACAAAAGTCCACAAAATGTCCACTGAGTTCATTTAGTCCATGACTTTTGGGCTCCATCTGTTATGATGGTCCCTCAGAACAAGAGAGGTGGCATGTAGCATGGAGTTACTGGGCACCAAAGCCAGCTCAGGTCGGGTCGCTGCTGCACTTGCACTGTGTCTTGTAAGGCTTGTCCTCTGTTTGGTTTGGGTGGTTTCTGCTTTAGTAATTCCTATAACATACAACTCAAATCATGGGTTACAACAATTTAAAGGTATATGCATTACAATTTCCACCCCTGGTGCCTTTGGACCAGACCATAGGGTTTAACATTGCAATGAACTCCTCGCGTTGCTCCTGCTCTGACTTGGACTTATCCATAGACCGCAGTCCCTTAAGAGTGTACCTGCTCCAAGGGGAGCCTTGTCTATGAGCCACAGTCTCTTCAGGCGTATACCTGCTGCAGCATAGACTGATCCACACACAGCCACACTCGCTTTGAGGTGCACCTGTTCCAGCGTGGCCTTCTCCATGGGCCACAATGCCTTCAGAGATATACCTGTTCCAGCGTGGTCTTACCCACAGCCACAGTCCCTTTAGAGGCAAACCTGCTCCAACATGGCCTTACCCACGGCTGCAGTCCCTCCAGGGGTGTAACTGCTCTGTCGTGGCCTTATCCATGGCCACACGCTTTGAGGTGCTCCAGCATGACCTCATGCACAACCACTGATGCTTCAAGGTGTACCTGCTGCAGCATGGATTCATCCGCAGCCACAGACAGTTCAAGGTGTACCTTCTCCAGTGTGGACTTACCCTTGGGCCACAACCCCTTCAGAGGTATACCTGCTGCAGCACAGATACCATACCCACAGCCACAGATGCTTTGAGGTGTACCTGCTCTGGTGTGGATTTACTCACGACCACAGACCCTTCAGGGTGTCCTGCTTCCACGTGGACTCATCCACAGGTCACAGTCCCTGTGACTCGAGTTCACACTGGAGTTCCAGCCTGTCCAGTACAGCAGCACAGAAACAGCAGCAATGCCCTGGCCATCTGCCAGCCCAGGCACCTCGCCGTTGCTGTTACCGAAATGTTCCCAGGCACAGCAGAGTAATATAAGCAGTACAGCAAGCAGTGAAAGCAGGAAGCAGCCACTAACAAGTACTAGACTCTAATATACAGTGAGGCAAGCAAGCCCTATAGCAAACACAGAAGCCTGTCAATTAAGAGCTAAACATCAATAAGAGCTATAAATTTGATCTAGCACATTCCAGTCAAACCTGTCATTATCTTGAACTTTTTGAGACCCACGCTGGGCACCAAAAAGGTCTGTCATCGTTTAACCCCAGCCAAAGTTGTGCAGCGAGTGTGACAGCTCTTCTCCAACAGCCAGCAAAAAATGGGCTATTCAGGTAGGAGGCTCTTTGGAGTGGTAAATTCTGGGATTCCTCAGGCATGCCCACCCCATACTGCAGCTGAGCAAGCTAAATTGGAAAGAAAATCATGGCTATACCCTGTGTTCACTGCAGAACAGGAGCGTGTCTGCTGAGGGCATCTCTACCCTAGGCAAAGCAAGTATGTAATTTATTATTTTTAGCCTAGTTAATGACGTAGTAGTAGTGGTGGAGTGAGTAGTGGCAGTGCCTAGGGAATGAATGTATTACATTTCTGTTCCTAGAGCTGCCTCTCTCAGGTCTGTTTTAGATATTTCACTATTGCCTCATTAGATTAATTTTGCTATCTGTGGAAAGGGGATAAAAATATTTATCCGCTTGCTGCAGCCTACAGGAATAATCTGTTTGTGTTTATATAAGTCCTTTCTCAAATGTATTTTATTAGCATTAGCCATAGGAATAACTGTTCTCTTGTCTTAGTCCCTGGAAGACAGTAGTTAATACCCAGTAGGCCCTTATTATTTTAGGATTTACCTGTGAGGGATATGGAAAATGAGCATTCACTACGCTTGTTTTGCCTCTGCTTGTAAACTGCACAAAAGCCCTTTTGTGGACAGATGTGAGATTTCTGCCTTCTTACTGTGTTTTCTCTTGACCCTTTCTCAAAGTTAGAGCAATGCAAACTACAGAAATTTAGCTTTACCTTCCATCTTGCTGTTGAGTCCATGTTTTTGGAGCAACCTACTGATCCCAGCTGTCAAGTTGCAGCTGATGTGTCTGTGTTTGAGTTTGGAAATGGTGGTGCACAGCTAATACTTGCCCCATCGCTGCTCTCCTCTCCTGGAAGCTTTGGAATAAATACAAGCTTGCATTATTCCATGCCCTAATGGGAAAGGAACAGTGTTTGATCTCCCGACAGAGACAAAGTTACACAGGGTAAGACAGGTCTTTTCTGGCATTGATGTTGTAATTTAGGAACACTACCAGGGTCCATATGTGTGAGTTGTGTATTATTAATATTTTATAAATTAGCTGTAAGTCACAGTGTTCTGTAGGACCTTTGAAGGTCTCACAGATGATATAAAAAGACAAAGCACTTTTGAGGAAATGTGTTTTCACCATCTCAGCAAAACAGTGGTTATCAGTGTCTAATTTAGCGTAGCCCAGCAGAAATGGTAGTATTGCCAAGTGTGTCTGAGAGTTGAGAGGTAACAGAAAGAATACCCAGAAGTTTTAAGAGAACAAAGATTCAGTATGTCTCTTTTTCTGTAAGTCTTTCTGTCCAGAACAAGAAGAAATCACAGGTCAAAGTCAGAGTTCATCTTCCACATGTGCCCTGCCCTTGGCCTCTTTTATTGAGCTGAGTATCAGAGGTGCTACTGATTACAGTCATTTTTAGGTGATGCTTCTCTAGTAGCAGCAGGAGTGAAACCACCATCTCTTTTCATTGGAGCTGCTTTGCAAGTGTCAGGCTATTGTAAGTTTCAATCATTTCAGACCAGGGTTGTGTTTGAACTGATGACCAAGGAGGGAACAGCTTTAAAGAGTCAGATTCATAACTGTGGTATTGCAGATGAACTGTACCACCCTGGTGGTACGTGTCACTGAGCTGTTGGAAAAATTGCTGGGAAACAAACCCTGTGACTTGCAGGATGTGCTGTCTGTGTCTCCCAAAGGCAAAGAGTTTGAGAAGTTTTGTTTTCCGTGTAAGAGCAAGTAATGGGCTTTTCTGGCTCACCTAGAGGGTTATTTTTCATGGTCAAACCTCAAAACCATATTCATCTTCAGAACCTCTGCTTATTTTCTGTTTTCCTCTCTGGATTTGAAACCAAGACAGTGCTGTCACCAGCATTTCACTGTGATGCAGAGGGAGACACAGGTGGAACAAGCATATGGCCACTTCTCAGCATATATATAACTTGATTTTGCTTAAGCACATGAGATACCAAAGTCCATATTTGTTTATGTCAGACAAGATGTTAATGGCGCATGTAAATAAAGTGCCAAGTTACTATGACAGAGAATATGCTGGAGTATCTGTCTTGTCTCATGTGCTCTTCTTGACTCAAAGTTGATGTAATAAGTTTTGAATCCACATCTAACTTTCTGAATTCCCCATTTCATTAATAATTTTTTGTTTACTCATTTTTTTTAAACCAAGGAAATAACAGCTGGTGTTTGCTTATGTAAAGAAGACAGATGCATCACACAAACACCATACTTTCCCGGCATCAAAACTGAAAGTGAGTTAATGTCTGAAGTGGAATTTGCATATAAATTTGTCTTTATGAACTTGTGTATTTCAAATGTAACAAACAAGATATAAGAGAAAGATAGAAAAGATGTCGTCCTTATGGATTACAACAGCACAATAATTTTTTTCTGATGTTTTCTTCCAGACCTGCTATAACATTTCTCATGTCTCCTGTTCCCCTTATGAGTAAGCTCTTTGAAAAGTAGTATATTTTGGCAATTCCTTCTTGTGACCTAGGTCCTGGAGAGGGTTTCTCTAAGCTGCAAGGCAGAACAGCAGCCAAAAATGTAATTGGGCAAGTTAAATGGTTGTGCAGCTGAGAGCCCTTCACATGGTACAGCTGACAGAAGCTTCCATGAGAAGACATCGGCATGTACTATTCAGTTATTTGGACATCCCTGTGGGCTGCATGAATATAACCAACTCAAACCCCAAATGCACAAACATGTGGAGAAAGGCTCATTTCTTACGTATCAGCTGAATTGGATTTGGACTGCAGTGAAGTTGGAAGGAAATGGAGGAAAGCACTCAGGAAGATTTATTCCTGTGTTAGAATATGCAAAACCAGATGCTGCATCTGTATCTCATAGGAAATAATTTTTGTGCCTTATTCTCATTTTCTGTGTTTGTAATCTCATCTTCCTCTTGACATGTCCATTAGTTTGCAGTTATGGTTGTGCATGTGACTGACTTTTCACCTACCCATGGAATGTGTATAGCACAGTTTTATCCAGCAGAGTAGTCAATAGAACAGTTTAGCTTCTCATAGGAACATCTAGTAATGCCTATCATTGTAATGCTGCTTTTAGTAATTTTGAGGGCCAAGCTGATAGCTTTACCTTCAATAGAGATTATTTTATTGACAATGAGAGACTTGCTGATAATATGGAGGGCAGACCCAAATCTGGACATCCCTACATTTTCTAGGAGCTTTTAACAAAGAACACAAAGTGTTCTTGTCACACTAAATTCCCTAAGCAGTATTTAAAGATTTCCCTCAGTAGTATTCTGTGAGTACCTATGCTGCTTAGCTGTCTTCCTTCATACCTCATTCTTTAATACATATGTGATCATGTTATTAAACATATGTCATAAAATACAAGGGATATGCTGGACAGCTAAAAGTGATGACCCTTACAATTCACATTTCTGAGTGTTGTTGCTGCTTTTTTGCATGGGTGTAGCCCAGCTGGCACCTCTGAAAACATTCCTGCTTTAAACTACTAAAACTGAAGGAAGAGGCCCGAGTCCCATTTAAGCATGCACTATGAAAAAAAATTGCTTTCTGAAGTCACATGAAGTATTAAAAATAATCCCAGTGCACTCAGTTACAGTTTCTCCAGTAATAACGAAGGATCTTTTCATTGGGATGTTGGAAACATGAAGCAAATATTTAAGCAGCAGACCCCGGACCTTAGAGGCGGAGCAGAAATTACTAAGCAGTTTGTTTCACCAGGTAAGAAATGTAATTTATTGCTGGTGATGGTACTAGGGAAGAAAGCAAAATGTCCGGCAAAACAGTCCCCCTCATCTCGGCCAGCTGGCAGGAGAGGAAAACTTGTTAAACAGCCTGGACACAGGGAGCCGCAGTTGGGATCATGACATTTACAGGCAGCAAAGTTGGTAAGTTTCCCATCTCCCTGTCCCTCCCCTTGTTCCCTGCCCACCTACATACGCAGCTGCTCCCTCCCCGGGCAGCCCTGGTGTCAACCGACATCCAAAAACTTCATGAACACAGCTGCATGGTGCTGTGGCCAGTGCTGGGACAGACACAGAAACACATGCCGTTTACAAAAGATTGCTCTAAATATTCCCTGGTGCAACAGAGAGCAGAAGTGCAAGACAACAAAGGGAACAGAGGGAGATTTCTATGAATGGCAGGAAAGGTGGAAGGCTATTTATAGTGTAATTTTTATTGAGGGAATTCAGAAGTTGAGAGCATGGTCTCCAATGTAGTGCGCTTTGTGAGGCTATTGACTTGCTTAGGTGAAATGTGTAATTCACCATTCACATACAGAAATGGTGTTTTATCTTCTTCTTGAATTGCTGTGCTTGATCAGGAGCCATAACTCCTGTGCTTTAGACACTATTTTAAAAAAGCCCTACCCTCCAAAAAGGCTGAGGTAGCCTAAGTGTAACTCTTTTGCTTTTACACAGTGTGAAGACTCAAGGTTGTGATTTGGACACTGAATAGGTTTTAAGCGTTAGCTGTGTGCTTGTTGGGGGTTTTTTGAGGTACCAGACCAGTCCTTCAGAACATGGAATTATGTTCTGTGTCATGCTTTACACTTTTCACCAGTGATTAATCTTCATTTTTTGGTGGTGTTATCTTCTATAAGTCATGCTCCCACAGTATCTACCCTATTCTCTATGTGTAAGGTGTAAATACACACACCCAATTAGAAGATTGGGGAACAAAAGCAGGATTGCTGAGCTATCCACAGCAAATTGCAGAGTCCACTTACCTAAGGATTTGAATATGACTTTGCAGTGTTAATGACCCATTCTGTTGCTTTTGATAGTTTTGCAGGTGGGCAAATTGGGGCATCATAGCAAATAGAAGTAATAACTTTTAAATTTGTACTGGGAGCAGTGATTTATCTAAGTGGTGATCCCTTGCATTCAGAGTCTTCACCTTTGAGCGCGGGGCAGAGCAAGTGGTGAGGGAGCTCTGCAAGCTCACGGCATGGCTTTTCTCTGGGCTTCTTCAGTGCTGTCCCAAGCCCAGCTGATTCACTTAGGTGCAGTAACAGAGAGGATTCAGGCTAATCGTGACTTGTAACGAGGAATCCTACAGCACAAAGCTTTAGAGGTTTTGTCTCAAAGACTTAAAAACTGACCACTGTTTTCCAGGGTATTCTTGGGCCCAGGAGGTGACTGTTGTTCTTGCTCATATGCTTTTGACCAAACTATGCAGTAGACTTATGGGCTGGCTCCCAGCAAAATGAATCCTTTAGTCTGTCCCATCATTATCTGGGAGCACCATACTCTGAGGGATTTAGGTGGACGTTCAGAAGGAATTTTCTCAGGAGGACAGAGAGGTTTAACCTCAGCATTTCCAATAACAGATGCTGCATAGTTGCTGTGATGTGGTTCAGCTGTCTGCAGGGTAGTGGCAGTAGCAATCTCGTTGTGAGTTCAGTAGTGAACTTCTCTAAATCTTGGGAACCATGGTCCTGCATTTCCACTCTTCTTTCCCTGCGTAGTGTCAGCCAACATCTGACTCCTCTGGCAGTGGCTGCCAGTTGAATGCTTACATCACTGGCCCACTGTTAAACAGGAGATGTGAATTAGTCACCAACAACACTGAAAAGGCAGAGGTTCTCAACACTTTCTTCACCTCTGTCTTTACCAGCACTGTTGGGCCCCAGGCCTTGGGAACAACAGTCCAGGGTGATGCAAACACAGACCCATCGTCAGTGAAGGAAGAGTTGGTATGTGAACTATTACAGGAGCTTGACCCCTACACATCAATGGGCCCTGACAATATCCACCCAAGAGTGTTAAGAGAGCTGGCTGATGTCCTTGTGAGGCTGCTCTCCATAATCTTTGAGAAGTCGTGGAGATTGGGGCACATCCCAGAGGACTGGAAGGAGACTAATGTCACCCCCACCTACAAGAAGGGCTTAAAGGAGGATCCAGGGAGTTACAGGCCCATCAGTCTTTCTTCAGTCCCTGGGAAAGTTATGGAATGAATCCTCCTGGGGGCTACCACCAGTCAGATGAAGCACGTGATTGGGAAAAGCCAGCACAGATTCACCAAGGGCAAATGGTGCTTGACAAACCTGATCGCCTTCTACGACAAAGTAACCTGCTCGGTTGATGTGGGGTGAGTGGTGGACATGGTCTACCTGGATTTCTCCAAGGCTTTCAGTGCAGTTTCCCACAGCCTCCTCCTAGAGAAATGGATGCGTTACGGTCTAGACAAGTGGTCTGTGCGGTGGGTGGGAAACTGGCTGACAGACCGCACCCAGAGGGTGGTGGTAAATAGCTCCTTTTCAAACCGGCAACCTGTCACGAGTGGGGTCCCCCAGGGATCGATACTGGGCCCAACGCTGTTTAATATCTTCATAAGTGATCTGGATGATGGGATCAAGTGTACCCTGATGAAGTTTGCCGATGATACCAAACTGAGTGGGGAAGTGGATGCTTCGGAAGGGAGAGCCACCCTGCAGGAAGACCTGGATAGGCTGGAAGAGTGGGCTAACAAGAACCTTATGAAGTTCAACCAAGACAAATGTAAGGTCTTGCACCTGAGAAAACATAATCCAGGAGCGCAGCACAGGCTGGGATCTACCTGGCTGGGGAGCAGCTCTGTGGAAAGGGACCTGGGGGTCCTGCTGGACAACAAGCTCAATATGAGTGAACAGTGTGCTGCTGCTGCGGCAAAGAAAGCCAGCAGGATGCTGGGCTGCATCAACAAGGGCATCGCCAGCAGAGATAAAGAAGTCGTCATCCTACTCTGCTCAGCACTTGTTGGGCCACACCTGGAATACTGTGTTCAGTTTTGGTCCCTGCTGTACAAAAAAGATGTGGACAGGCTGGAGAGGGTCCAGAGAAGGGCCACAAAGATGACCAAAGGACTGGGAAGCCTGCCATATGAGGAAAGGCTGAGAGAACGGGGTTTGTTCAGCCTTGAGAAAAGAAGCCTTAGGGGAGACCTTATCACCATGTTCCAGTATTTAAAGGGTAGCTACAAAGAAGATGGAGATTCCATTTTTACAAGCAGTTACGTGGAAAACATGAGGGGTAACAGGTACAAGTTACTCCTGGGGAGATTCCAGTTGAACATGAGAGGAAAATTGTTCACAGTCATAAGAGAATAATCAGCTGTTGGAATAACCTCCCCAGGGAAGTGGTGGATTCCCCAACATTGGACACTTTTACGATTTGGCTGGACAGGGTGCTGGGCCATCTTGTTTAGAACATGGTTTTGCCAAGAAAGGTTGAACCAGGTGATCTTTGAGGTCCCTTCCAACCTGGTATTCTTTGATTCTATGGTCATTCCATAGATGAATGTACTGCAGGACAAGCAGCTGCAGAAAGCTGGCTGCTCAGGCCTGGGGGATGGGTAATGTTTGTAGCTCTCTCATTGCCCCTCTGACTGGGTAGGGAGTTGTGAACTATTGAGAAAAACAATATTGAGTGGGATACTTGCTCAACATGACTGCAAGAGGCTGTGACCCAGGGCTGCATTCATATTAATGGCAGCATTCCCCTTGATTTCAGTAGGGGAAGGAGCTGCTGTGTAGCTTTGGAGTATGATGTATTGGGAGGGGACTATTCCCCTCCTCTGGTGACTTCACTGGGTGCAGCTGGTCCTCAAATGTGTTTGGAAGTAATTTCTCATTAGGATCAACTCAGGGGAAGTAACAGATGGCGAAGTGAGGCTAAATTAGCGAGAACTTTGTGCTCTGTTAATGCTCTTTCTCTCTATAAATAATAGTTAGGGAGTGGAACGGGACCAAAGATGCTGTTACATTTGTGGCTACCTCTGCTGCTATGTAAATGTTATACACTGCTTTGCAGCATGTTTTGTCAGCAATAGAAAGGGGTAGGAGGAATTTGCCAGCCCTTTCACAAGGGCAAAAATATTGCAGTTCTACTGCAAAACAAAATCAAAGCAAAGTTCAAAGATGTATGAGGGGAAACAAAAATGTGGGAGACAATTTTACATTAACAGCCAAACAGACCACACAATCACCTTGGTCTTTTTGATTTCAACTTCTTCCTATGAAAATCAGTGAAGCAAACAAAAACCAGTGTCTCCCCTCTGATATGCCCAGTAACTCTCCAACTTTTTAGTGTTTAATTCCATTCTAAAATCTTCTATCTATAGATTTCTCTTTCTCTGTGGGGGGTGTGTGTGTTTGTATGTATATACGTAAATATGTATGTAGGTACAGTACTACTCTAGCCTGGAGAGCTACTTCTGGAAAGCTTCTCTGGCAGTGGCAGTTTATTTGAGATGAAGAAATAATTTTCTTGCAAATTTATCCTGACTTACAAAGTCACTAAGTATAGTCATGTAGTGATTCAGTGCAGCACAGACTACAAGTTATAGATGCCACCTTCTCACTAGTGTATATTATGTGATAGAGTCTGGATTTCTAGATGCTTTTACAGAGTAATGTCCACTGGCAGTAGTAAGACTTAACACTCTGTGGTTCAGACATCCTGGCTTGCTGTCAGGCATACTCTGGTGCCCACTTCACAGCTGAAGCAACTACTGAGAGAATGATTGCGGCTTTACCAGCCTTTTAAAATGCCACAAGTGGTTGTTGCCAGCCATCACCTGCACCTTCTCATTTCTTGGCTTATCCACCTGTGTGCCACAGTGTGAATGTATGTGAGTCTGGTGTGCATTTGACTGGAAGTTTTGCATCTAAATCTATTTTTGAGATCCCAGCTTAGACGTTGGCAGCAGTGCTGGCATCTGTGTCTTGAATGATGTTTTTTGGAGCCTTTGTCTTCAGTGATTGTTTTCTGGCCTCAGTAATGAAAAGCTTTGCAAAAATAATTCTGAGATTATTTTTTTTCCTGGACTTGTCAACCTATGCCATAAACTTTCATATGCAGTGTCCTTATGGGCCACTTTGTACTCTTTTCCATGGACCTTATTAACAGCCCTGCAGGACAGACACTTCTATTAATCATCCTCTTGAGGTGGTAACCAGTATGAAATCCTGCTCTGTTTCCCATGCTAGTGCTAACTCTGCAGTGGAAGCAGGTGTTCAAACTATTAAAAACAACACAAAACAAAAAAAAACCCCAACAGTGTGAAACTTTGTTTTTCAGGGGGGCATTTGGATCTCTGAACAGCTCAGAGACTACTAAGGAGATATACTTCCTCCAGGGATCTTTTATCATAAAAGCAGCTTAAGTGACTCATTCTTTCCCCGAGGATATTCTTAAAACAGCTCCACTCACTTTGTCTTCTAGCGGTCAGAAACAGTACTTATTTTGTGCTGTCTTTCAAAAGCAAACAAACAAAAACAACCCAAAACAAAAACAACAATCTTTTGAAAAAAGTCAATGGCCATATTTCCAGGAGGATCTGGGCTACATTTAATATTAAAGGTCTGCACAGCTCACTAATGCACGGGCTGGCTGGCACTCTGTGTTCACTCAAGCAAGTGCTTCAGCGAAAAATTCAGCACTATTTTTAGTTCTCTTACAACAAACCACTTGATTGTAAGGCCTGGGGAACTGTGACATTGTGATTTCGAGGGGTCTGCTGGAAAAGGCAGGAGGACAAGAGGCGGCAGCCTGCTAACTACGACAAGGGCTCCCAACCGATGCAGAGAAACACACATCCCGAGCAGGTATTTTAAATCCTCTTGTGAGCCTCGGTCTGCCCACGAAATGAATCTGCTGGTCAGAGGCAGGGCATGAAAGCGTTAGCTGGCTGGCTCTATCTGCTCCTGCCCTTAAAGATTTCATTCCATAAATTCCTGTCCTGACCGTCAGCTTTTAAATGGTCTCTTCTCGTTCCCTAGCCTTTTCTGGGATTTTACAGGATCTTGGGCAAGTTAGCAAATGACAACAGCAGAACAGAAGTAAGTTTCCCGAAGCGAGGGCATTCTGCTTTTAAAGAAACACAGCCGTTTCGGTGCCTGGGTGAGTAGCCCGTAACAAGTACTACGGTCCGTTCCTCTCTGCTAACTGTATTAACTTGTAGAAGAAAACAGCCTGCCTCTGCCGGGCCAGCCGGCTGACGAGGATTTGATCGGGTCCGACTTGGGGGGGGGGGGGCGGCGCGTGGAGGGTCCGCTAGCAAAACCCTGCGTGTGCGTGCGCGCGGGCGCGCGCGCGCCTAGCCTGGCGCGAGTCGGCTCTGCCCCAGCGCGGGGGTCTCTCTCCCCCCCCCTCTCTCTCCTCTCTCTCTCCCTCTGGCAGCTCGCCTGACCTCCGTGCGTCCCCGCGGTGGTTCCTGCAGGTCGGTCCCGCGCGAAGGAAGCAGGTTCCGGCAGGTTTAGGGTCTGCTCCTGGAGGGGCGAGGGGCCCGAGGGGCGAGGTGGTTGCCGTTCCGGGGCGATGGAGTCACGGCAGAGGCCGCCGCCGGCGAGCGGATAGCGGGAGCGCGGGCGGGGCCGGCCGCGGCCCCTGGCGGCCCCGGCGGCGGCGGCGGGCCGACTCCGCTGCCAGGTGAGCCAGCTCGAAGCTGCAGATTGACGTCCTAGGCGGACGCTGACTAGTACGTGTTGCGTCACAGCCCGCGGAGGTACTGCCAGGGAGGTGAGCCGTCGGGTTTCGGCAGCATCCTGCCCGCCTCCTCCTCGGTTCCCAGCGAGCTGGTGCTGCTTTAAAGTGTGCTTTGTTTGAAGAGAGGATTTCAGCCTGCTGGTCACACGGGAGCTCCCGGCTTTCGCAGGGTGCTGGAGCAGCAGCGGGGCTTAGGCCGGGAAACTTCTGCGTATGTAAGATAACCTCGGGTAGCTGGCCGGTGCTTTGCTGTCTCGCGTTTTCACCCTCTTGGTTTAGCTCGGTTGTGCAATGTTTGCAAATTCCTCGCTTCAGAGTCAGACCCAGACTTTGGGGGGAGCCTTGGTGCAGTTTAGCTGCATTGCTGTGTTTTAAAATAACTACTTCTGGTTTACCCTTCACGGTACCGTTGTTTTAAAATGGCATGGCGTGCTGCCTCTTTTACTTGGTAGAGAGCGCAAGGAAGGAGAACTGTTGAATTCCGAGGAACTCTGTGTTTAAAGATCCTGCCTAGCCTTCAGAACGCTGAGCTGCTGCAGCCTCCTCTGTGTACTAGAAATGGCTATTACCGAAATGCGCGGTTCTTGCACCGCTCTCTGCGCTGCTGTGGTCATCTTCTCTGCCTCAGCTGCACTTTAGGTGCATCTGAAAAGGCAGGTGAAGCAGCAGTTTCATAATCAAGTTTTCAGTGTATTCCTGCTAGGCGTGTGTATTTGTACGTAAACAGTGCAGATGGTGCAAGGAGAGTAGCTATAGCATGTGTTGGCTTACGTTTGCATGAACTGAGTTCAGATAATTAGCTAATAGTCATGTTCATGTGAGATTAGATAATTAATGTTTTGGGGCTTGTTTAAAAAAATATTCAAATATTAAAATCTAAATAACCTGTTTTGTTCTCATTGATTCTGGCCAGTGCAGATTTTTATCCTCCAGAAATAGTCTTCAACACTGATTGCTGAGTTGCCAGTCTCAACACTGATTACTAACATGAAGGCAAGTGGAATGAATGGTCAGATACTGCACGACCTGAATTCAGTAAACAACAACTGCATGGTCTAGAACTCGTTATACTTCCTGAATAATTAAGATGAATTAGTTGGGCTTTTTTCTGGAAAAAGTAGAAGTGGATGAGAGTTCATTAAAACTTCAATGACAAATGGTTTAGTGCTATGGCAAATAGCACTTCTCTGGGAGACACTGTACAGGTCTGTGTAGATGACAGCTGTATGTCTGCTTACTGTGATCAAATGCACAAACTTTACCAAACTGCTGGAAAGGTTGACTGGATGTTTCTGAATCAGCGTTGTATCTTCCCATCTTCCTCCTCCTGTTATCCTGAGTGTCTCATGGGCAGGTACCAAAAAAACCACTTATGGAAATACTCACCAATATGTCTTAGTACCATATTTGCATTTGCATAAAAGACACTTGGGCACAGTACAGTCCTGATACCTTTTAGGTAAGTGATACAGTTCGCAACTGGTATGTGCTAGAGTCAGCTGGCACAGGAGACAGTCTGTGTGACTAACTGCATCATCTAATGTTGATATTCTTGTACCTCTGTATTGGAAAGACACGTGGCCCTCAAAGCAAAAGACAAGCTCCGTTACCTCAGAGATACTACAGTTATTGTCAACTACCCTGCTTGAGGACAGCCCAAAATAGCAGCAGTTGAGTTGGTCTTTGGTAGTGTGGATTGCTCAGGACAAGAGGTAAGAGGAAGGTAGTTGTAATGCTCCTGAGAGCTGTTATGAAGTGAGCATGTGCTTACACAGTATTTGGATGTGAAATCCCTTCTTGCTCTTTACCCAGGCCCTTAAGCCTTTTAATTAGGTCAGTGG
Organism: Buteo buteo; assembly: GCF_964188355.1. Taxonomy (NCBI): domain Eukaryota; kingdom Metazoa; phylum Chordata; class Aves; order Accipitriformes; family Accipitridae; genus Buteo; species Buteo buteo. The sequence goes on from NC_134171.1 coordinate 65,248,282, forward strand.
GTGAGATGCTGTGCTGCTGGTCACCTGTCATGCCCTGAGCACAGCCGGAGAAGGTGGTACCATGGGATGTTTTGTAGCACCCCTGTTCTGGAACTGCTTATGGATATTGCAGAGCTCCCCTTCCTTGCTCTGCAGATGGCCTGCCACTGCCTCTTGCCCTCTCTTTCAAAATGGGGTTATGCTTGTACTTAACATCTGTGCAGGTTCAGAGACAGGGCAGAAATCTTAGTTCAAGGAGATGCAGTATCCTTCTGGCTTTACTGTTCTAGTTGGGATGAAAAAGTGATGGATTGCACATAAGCTCTGCACCTGGTATCTCTTGCAGGCTATAAATCCAAGCGTTGCAGCTCAAAAGGAACCTGTGAAGTCCAGACTGAGTTTGTCATTTAAGTGTCAATTCAAAGAAATACTGGTTTCTGAGCTATTGGTAAAGATGAGCAGTCATCAAATTCATTCTCTTTTCATGTCCTGTAAATGCAGAGCTGTAAATCACAGTTACACGGTCTGGTTTAAAATGGCTTTCTGTTTTTTTGTTTGGTTTGTTTTTTTGTTCCCTACTTCATTAGCTAATTTTAACTGGAAGTAGCTTATTAATGAAACTTAATTTTCTAATGAATCCAGCTCATCCTTCTTAAGCCAAGTCTGATACAAACCCAAACTCATTCTAATCCTTAAGTCATTAAAAGAAGTCATTGACTTTCTGTCTGTGAATGTCAGATGGTAGCAGATTACTTAAGTACTTAACCTGAACATTATCCATAGACTGCAGCTCCCTCTTCTTCCAAGATATAGTTATGAAGTGCTTTAATAGAGTGCATGTAAAAAGTTGCAAGTTCTCAGTGTTCATTCCTGGTGGCAGAGGACCAGTTATAACCCACTCGTGGGAACAGATCTTGTGAAAAATGTATTTTTTATTTAACAATGAAAGTAAGTGGCAGACTTTCAAAATGACCAGGAACATATTGGGGTCATTCAGGTTATGACAAGAGTTGGTCTGTCTGTGATGCTTCTGAGAACCTTCCCCTTTTCCAGGTAAGCAGATAGATTCTTAACTCCTCATGAAAACCTGACCCCAGCTGTGGGAACGGCACTCTTGAAAACACGGCCATGAATTTTATTGTCAATGAAAAAGTAATATAGTTTTCAGGCTCCCAGAGATTTTCCTGTCTGCTGGCTGGATGCCAGAGTGCTGGGGACTGAAGTGTGGGTCTCCAGGCGTCATGGGCATCAAAGCTCAGGAAAAAGAGGAGCGCTCCCAACTTGAAGGTAGGAGCAGTGCACATCCCTGGAGGGCCGGCACAGAGCACCAGCTGCTGCAGCTCTTGCCGGTGGGGTGCAGGTTTCCTAGCCCAAAGCTGTCCCCTGTTGTGACAGCTCGCTGCTCGGCCAGGACCAGGCTTGTCTCTGCAGGTAACATTCTAACAACCCCATGGGTCACCCACACAGTACAGTCACCAGGAGGGGTGTATAACTGGGAGAGATCGCTTAAGGAGTTGGTGTGGCAGTTCTGAGAATGTGCAGGTTGGATAAGACTGCAGATGTGTGTTACTGGTAGCTTGTAAACATACTGAGCCAAACTTGGAGATATTCATGTTGTTGTTAACTGTTTCCTGGTGCTCTTCTTGGATGATACCGTCTTTGCATGTAGCTGATTTGACCAGTGCACTTTTCAGTCCATCTGGCAGCAGGGTAAAGAGGTGGCCTCACTTGTACATGAAAATAAAAAGCCCAGCTTCTGTGGATGGGAAAGATGTCAATGAATACCTGAACTGACATTTTACACTTAACAATAAATAAAAGTGAGGCAGCTAGAAGCATCAAAGAAAGTTTGTTAAAAACAAGTATCTTGTGCTTGGGGGTAGAATAGAATAGACTATTTCAGTTGGAAGGGACTTACAATGATCATCTAGTCCAACTGCCTGACCAGTTCAGCACTGACCAAAAGTTAAAGCATATTATTAAGGGCATTGTCCAAATGTCTCTTAAACCCTGACAGGGGCAGGGCATTGACCACCTCTCTAGGAAGACTGTTCCACTGTTTGACCACTCTATCAGTAGAGAAATGCTTCCTAATGTCCAGTCTAAACCTCCCCTGACGCAGCTTTGAACCATTCCCATGCGGGATAATACAGATAATATTTATCTATCTATGTACTTAAGAGTGTTTCCTGAAAATTTGTGCAAGAGCTAACAACATCCAGCAGTTGTTTCAGCTTCCTTGTTTACATTCTGCTTCAGGCTTTACTTGGTTCACTTTGTTCTCCCCATGGGATATGTCCATTGCAAACAAGCTGGATTTGTAATGAGAAAGTGCTAAGTTTCCAATATTAAGTGGACAACCCCCAAAAATGTTTCCTCTAACAGTAAAAACCCACTATGTTTTTTCTATGGATTTTGAACATCTGCCACCTGGGGGGCTGACTGATGGTGTTGTGTTACCAGAGGAAAGAGATGGTGTGTTTTGGCACCATTTGTTTATGTCCTCCTGTGACCTGCTATTGAGATCTTTGTTTCAGTATAGAAGAAAAGGATGGTCAGTGGCTTTGGAGATCTCTGTTACTTCACACTCCTAACATGAAAACTAATGAAGTGATAGGATGAAGGTGTAAAACACAGGTCCTGAGTGACTTAAAATATGGGAGAAATGGCCGTGCAGTCGGATCCTGAAATAATGGTCAAAGATAAAATGGAAGAAATCTATCCTTATTAAAAGTGTTGTGTGCAATATATTTATTTAGGCACTCAGAATCAGAAGAGCTGTGGCTTCTTTGAATAAGAAATATGTCTTCATGAAATAATTTTTTCATTTAAACTAAATTTGAAGAGGTTTGAAAGTAGAATTCTTTCTTGTGGAATTGGATTAAGCTTTGATTGTTATATTTCCCTCTTCTACATCATCTTTTCTTTCTCAGATCCACAAATAGCTTTTTCATCCTGGTTGCTACTGGCAAAAGCCTGTAAATCGGATTTTTGGACACATACGAGTGAATCAGAAATGCTGTGGTTGGAAGTTTTGCAGTCATTAGAAAGAGGCGCTGAAGCGATGCAAAGTCAATCAGCCAGGTTTAAGCAAACTCAAAGTTTTTTCAGAAACAGCATGGTGATGAGTTAGTGCCAGCAACCTCACTGCTGAATCGCGGTTATCATCTGCCTCTCTGCAGCCTGCGTAAGCTGTACTGTGCACTCTTTCTGCAGAAATTAGGTTGCACACCTTACCCCCGTCACACCTGTATTGTCTGGTGACCATTGCTGGCAGGAACGAATCTTGAACCACAACCTAGTGCATTTAAGTACTGACATCCTGAGGGGAGCAAATGAATATGGTCTTATCTTTGCTTTTTTTCTGCATCCCCAAAAGATGTGATGATAGACTGGGAAATACACAGCTTACTTTGCCTTTCCCCCCGGGTACCCTGATATGTGGCAGAGCCTGTGGCTTGTGGCTGGGGGAGGCGAGGGGGAGGCTGCTGTCCAAGAGCAGAGGAAGCTGTTGGATGAGCAGTGGATAGAAAATGCTGAGATCCGTCATCACAGAAGTTCTTACCTTAAGCAGTCACTGGTCCTAAAAGAGTGTGAGGCCACTGCTGAGATCTGCTTTGTAAAGGGCTTTGGATACCCCGAATAGCATGTTGTTCACCAGGCAAAACGGGAAGGGTAGCTGCTTAAGTGCTTCATCTCTACTCCTGTGCTCCTTCCAACCTTGCGAAACCTAACGTAACACCCCGAGGTTCACACATGATATGGGGAGGACTGTTAGGGGAAAGAAACAATGCTGTGGGAAGATGACAAATAACATAAACTTTTGGTAGCTTTAAGGGCACCCAGATGAACTGTCAAAAACAGCCGCTGGGCCAGCTTTCCAGCAGCAGTACAGCTGCTCACTGTGGCTGTTGTTTGCTGATTGAAGCATAAGGTATCCAGGCTCTCCTGGGAGGGTTGTCCTCATCTGCCAGCCCTCCCTCTCTGGCCAAGTCATGGTCCTGACTGTGTTTGCATCCTCCTGCTTAGCAAAAGGGTTCAGAGGCAGCATTGAGTTCTCATGAAATGGTGCAGTCACTGCTGTGTAATTATTACATCAAGGACTGTAAAGTATTTGCCCTGATCCATGACTTGGCTCGTGATGCTGGCTGGTCAGGCCAGCAGCTGGCAAATTTTTAAGCTGATGCAAGGTATCGTGCTCTACAGCAGTATGTGCAAAATGCCCTGGGGGCAAAATCTACCCCTAACTTTGCAGATTGCTGCGGTAGAAGTGGCAGCCTAGCTCTTGCCCTTGCACACACCTTCTCCTGTCCCTGTCTGCACATTGTTCACTGCCCTTGCAGCTCAGGATGTCCTGTCTTTCAACCCTGTAGGAACCCAGTCACTGGCAGCTTTCAGGTTCTAAAGTATTGAAAGGAGCTGATTTCTTTTTTTAACACCAAAACTTAAAGAGGCTTTTACTTAAAGCGAGTGATAAGTAGTAGTGAGAGACATTTTTGCTTGCACTCGTGTGGGCCCTCACTTTGTCTTTTTAGAGCTCAAAGCAGATAATACACCAGCATTTATAGTTAGTGGCTTCTGCCAGGTATCTCTGATTGCAAATTGCCTTTAAATACATACCTTCCAGTTCACCAAGTAGCATGTGAAATTATTACCTCTCTGATTACTGTGTTGTAAAAATCTCAGTTAAGGTACGGTGGGGAAGCACGTTGTAGTAATTTAAATTACAACTTTTTTCTTTAAACAGGATCTTTATTTGACACACTTCACTTCAGATATGACCTTTGTGTCTCTGCTGGGTCGTTTTCTGGGTTTATGACGCACTTTGCATTCCTATAAAGCCTTTCACTTGGTGATCTTAAAGTCTTTACAAGCTTTAATTAACTGAAGTGCTATGTCTCCCCTGTGAGGTTAGTAAATATTCTTAATTGCTTTTTGCAGAAAGAGGAAAATGTGGCAGAGAAATTTTAAAGGAATTCACCAATGCTGGGCAAAAAGCTTCTGAGGAGGCAGGAGCAGAGGCTGCGATTCCTGAACCCCCTTTGATGTGCACCATTTCTCTTTATTACATAAGCAGGCACAGGAAAGATGTAACTTAGCATAGCGAGGCAAGATGTAGGTCAGGTTTCCTTTGTCAGTACATCTGCTTTTTGACCTGTAAGTTGCTGAAAGCAACAAAAGCCTATGGATGAGGGAGTCTTTTCAAAACTGGTTGAAAAAGAAACGAGCAAACCCTGAAAGCTTCATTCCCCTCTAAAGGGCTATTTTTAGGAAGCTAAAGCAAAGAAGAATACCCTGGGGGGTCTGTACTCAAAGTTTCTGTCTGGCTGCCTTTGGATAGCTTAAGTTTTAATGCACTTGTCAGGCTGTCGCCATTTGTGCCTGGTGAAAAGCAGGGAGCAGACAGAACGGACCGTGCTGATGGCACAACATAGCTGCTGCATGGTGTGCTGCCACACAGGGAGGGGACGGATCCTTCTTTGAGGCTGCTGGTGCACAGCCTATTAACTAGAGGTTTTGTGAAGAGGCGACATGCAGTGTTGAGATGGTGCTCATTCCCCTTTTGATCACAGGATGTTGTTGACTCTGTCCTGAGCAAAAGGGAAAAAAGATTTCAACTCTGTTGTTGCTGGCTAGTTCATCAGGAAAATGGCAGTGCGTAGAGCGTGGGCAGAATGTACCATATTTATTGATAACAATATGAGATACCCAGTTTCAAGGACCACCAAGGAAGGAGGCTTAACAGGGCATCGTTGTTGTCCTGGCACAGCTGTGAAGATCAATTAGTTGTGTCTGTCACTTCAACCATGCTCCATCCCACGTGGAAGTTCTTTTTTACCCTTGGGTACCTGGTAATTTACTTTTGCTGAAGGTAGAATGACTCCAGTGACAATGTTGGAAGGCCTTTGAGGCTTTATTCTGCATTTGAATGTCCTGAATGCAGGATGTGGTCTCTCGGTTCAGGGGCAAGCGGGGACAACACAAGCTGCTCTGTTGTTGAGGGAAAAGGGAAAAAAGTGCTCGCACTGGGGTAAGAGTCGCAGTGGAGCCGAAGTGCCGTGGGAAGGCAGTCCTCGCTGCTGGTGCTCTGAAACACTTCACTGGGAGCTGAAGCACTGGCTTTGTACAAAGCTGGCTCTTGACTGTGAAAGCTGCTAAGAAGCAGAGAGCAGCTTGGGCAAGGAAGGCAAACCCTCCATTTACTGAAGTCCTTGGTAGTGGTTGTACCATTTTCTTTTACCCAGCACCTGAGAAGTCAATACAATAGTAAGTGCAGTCATGCAACAATGAAATTGGATGAGCTAATTTAGGTGAAATGAGAATCAATGAGGAGTTAACTCTAGATTATTATTGCTTTGATGTTTGCAGCTCACGTATTTTCTTCCTCCCCTATTTTTCCTAGAAAATAAACCCATTTTTTCTACAGGGACATTAGGAGGAAGGCTTAGGCACAACCAATTTTTATTTCAGCTTGACAGATCAGTAATAAAAGCACGTCCCTCTCATGAGAGTGGAGCTACTCCCCCCCAAGAAAGCCTCATTAAAGCAGGGGACGCTGGAGACATTACAGCAACAGATTCTTGTGGCCTTGAACTCTGCTGCCACAGGATAGTTGCTCAGTTTTGAAACAGCAGTTACCATTTTAAAATTGCTTTGAATTCTTGCCTTGAGACTTTTGTTGGGGAGTTGATACAGAATTGGCTGATAGAGAAGATCTGTGATAGATTGTAGGGTGAGTTAAGACAACGTAAACTAAAATAAGAGCAGGTGATGGTAATACTCATTTAAAAAAAGACAAAAATAGCATCAAAGTGAAGACAGGCAGACCCACAATCTGGTATGTAAATGCTGTGAACCACTTTATTAGCAAACAGACCAACCCGGTCAGCGATTCAAACTGAAGGGAAGCTTGAGGGGGGAGTGTATTACCTAAGGCATGGGAGGATACAGCAAGGTGAACCTTTGGCCTCTCAATTCACAGGCAGCAACACAGGACATAGGTTTGGTAGGTATTGTTCTGCATAACAAATTGGAGTTGTGATTTTGCATTAAGGATGCTTTGCCTTATCTCCTGGGGTTATTGCTGTTAAATTTGGAATGTGAGTGTGATTTAGTTGGTTAAATAAAACTTAAACTGATATAGCTGAAGTGACTTTTTGTCTGCTGTAAGATTGTGCATCCATAGTTATCTGATGATTTGTAAATGTAAAAGATGGGTTTGCAACAAGTTTAGGGACTCATTGGTGCGCATGTGTTGGATACTCTGTACTTCTAGGTAAGTTCACAGCTGTAGTTGAGTGTTTAAAACTTGTTAGCACTTCATAACAGATACCAGGCAGCAGTCCTGTATTAACGAATCCATGCTTACATTCAGAGCCCGTTACAGAAACTCTGCTGACATGATGCTCTCTGAGGACACAGCTGCCTGACAGGAGCCTGGCATGGCGCTTCTCATTGTGCGGCAGGGAGCTGTGCGTGGCAGTGTTGGCTGCCTGCCCTCCCGCTGCCAACCCTCCCGCTGCCAACCCTCCAGGTCAAAGCAAACCCAAAGGGAAGCCCTGCTGTAACCGGGAAATGGAACAAGGCGTTGTGAGCTGGGACCTCACACCTAGCGATGCCTTCATTGCATGTTAAGCCTGTAGGAAATAATTTATTGTTAGCAAGCTAAATGCCTGGCTGTTTTTCAGCCTGTTCCAGATACTGAGTATTTTGAAAATACCAGAAGGTTTGAAATTCCCTTAACTATGACAGCAGGAAGTTATTAATACTGGCAGGGGACTTCAGTGTTAGAACTCTTCCAACCTGGAAAAGCTTGCTTTCTTAAGGGGGGGGAAGCCCCACAAACCCTTCTGCTTCTTGTCCTTTTCCTGTTGTCTGCCTGTGTTGTGTCTGCTGTGTTGCAGATGGAACCTGTGTTTCTCCTGTGTCTTATTATGAACTAGGGTAAGTGTTCCCTTGAACAGGCAGGAGGAGGGTCAGGAGGACAGAGTGGACCTGACCTTTATTTTTGATAGTCTATCTTGAGGGTTCATGGTAGGATTCACAGTGGTGGAGCACCTACATAAGGAAGAGAATCTTTCCCTCTTAGGTTTTTCTCTAACTAATGTGACTAAAGTCACTTAGTAGCCACAGTCTGGATCTGGAAGTGCTTCTTGTCCATAAGCAAGCAAGATGCAGTACTGCATAATTGATTAATTATCAGATCTGGAAGAGGAAATGCTGAGATGTTGCTGCTTAAAATTTTCTTTGGTGCTCTGTTAGCTGTCAGTTTGAGGAGAACTGATAGGCTTGAGGATAAAAATGTAGCTTTAGTCTAGAAAATGTAATGTACTGAGTAACACCCAGTTGGTGGTAGGTACCTGAGCATTTTCAGTACTGAAATCCAAGCATCACAAAAATAGATGACAGGCATGTTCTTCTTCTGTAATCTGTAGGATCAATGTCACTTGTCATCATTGCAAAATGACTGCCATGCTGTCCATCCCTTTTGTTACATGCTCCTTTGGGTTTTGTAGCAGGGTTTTGTAGCTATTTTATCTACTTCAGCACCTCCCAGCTCATTGATGTATTGGATCCAAGTTTAGGCTGATTCTGAGCACATTGTATACGTTCAGAGCACCCAAAATATTCTCCTAGTGCAGCCGAAACCATGCCTTGGTCTGAATCGCGTGACTAAACTGAAAGAATCCCCTTAGATTTATTTTTTGCACTTAATATCCAGAGAACAAGGTGGTTGTGTACTCATATAGTATAAAAGAAGCGAGTGAGTATGTCTGAACCTGTGTAACACAGTGGGTTTAAGTAGCCCACTCTCTTCACCACCCGCCCTTGCATGCCACTTTTACATCTGGCAAATCAAACCTGCTTTTCTAAAGAGGGTTTTTAAAAAGCCTTAAATAGCAGTCCCAAAGGAAAGCTTGTTCTCTGGTGGTTGGCAGCCAGCTGACTTGAAGGCAGCCCCATCTTGCTCCCTCTGCCGACTTCAGGTCAGAGGGTTGCACGGAGCAGCTTCACACTGCTACAGGCATGACAAGCATCAACAAGAAATGGCTCTTCCATGTAGAAAGTGCTGTGGCAGCGTAATCTTTCTCTGGGGCTGTTTAGGCAGCAGACTGAGCTGCCCTAATGGGAATAAAACATACATTGGACCAGTGGTGGAGAGCTACACCGATATGGCCTGTTAACAGCTGAAGGTAGGTGTGGCTGTGCTGGGACAAACCAGTGTATCTTGCTATCCTGAAAAAAATGGAAAAAAGGTTGGGAATTGAAAGGAGCAGCAGCAGTAATGAGCAGAGGTACTCCGTGTGCTCTTTGGTTTTGTACTGGGCAAGTAAAAGGAGCGACAGTGGTTAGAGGGACATTGTATTTGTGCTGAAGTGGACAAGTCCCTTTTTCAAAATACTATACTGAAAGCTACAAGTTGTCCTTGGGTAAATATCATCAGATCAAGTTTGCTGCATTTCTGGTTGAATGTGTTTGCCAACATTGCAGTCTATAATCATATGAAGATATTTACATCATATACCAGAATCTGTTTGCAAAAGACTGTATCTGCTAAAACGTATCGTAATGTAGAAATTTCAATTTATGTCAGTTCCTCAGAATAAGCATGTAGGAGCTGTAGCTATAATGCACCTGCAGCTGGAGGGCAGAGCAGTGCTTCCTGATGACAGGTTTCCATTGTGTCCGTACTGGAAAAGCCTGTGTATATGTCAGCATATGCTAAGAATAATTCCCAACGCTCCTGACAGAAGTCTTGTTCAGAAATTTCACAATTTTTAGGTAGTAGAAATACAAATTATTTTTCTTTCTTGGAGGGAATTGTTTCAGTAAGTCCTACAGGATTATTTGTAGGTATGGGGTTTGTTTTTTGTTGTTGGGTTTTTTTCCCATCAAAAATAAATCATGAGACTAAGGAAGAAAAACTCTGGACTTCTCAGAATAAGATCAGAATTAGAACAAATCAAGAATGTGTCATATCTATGCTGCAGCCATCCCAGTTCTGTAATGGTAGCTGTTACATGCCACACTGGTATAGAATTGTGGTAGTTTGGAAAGTTGTCAGCAAACAGCAACGTTAATGTAACTCTCACACTTCGCATTTAATACCAGCTTCTCATGTCAGAGACTTCGTAAAAATCACTACTTCTTTTAACATAAGCCTGCTATGAGAGAGATTTTGATGCAACAGAAATAGACATGCTCAGATTTAAAATGAATGAGGTGAAAAAGAATTATAGGGTGAAGTGTTGTTCTTGTAAATAGGCAGGGGATATAATGTACTAAAATATGTAAATACTCAAGGGTATTCTGAAATACAGCTCGGAGGAAAAAGCTAGCAATGTAATTCAAGAAAGAAATCTGGATTTATTGTCATTGTCTCTCAGAGGATGACCTGTGAAATACTGGAAGGTTTATTTGTGGTACCTCCTCCTTACAGTGCTATGCTTCAGCTGTCAACCTTTTTATCTGAATAGAGCAGTTGACGAGATGGGAGCTGTTAGAGAATAACGGGAGAATAACCTGGAAGGAATGGCTGCGTATGTATCACTTCTGTATTCTGGCTGTACCAAAGGCCAGGAGAGGTCAGTTGCCTTGGATGCAGGAGTTGCCGGAAAGCAATGCTCCTGAGAGGAGGCTGGGGTTGAGCTGCAAGTGATGGACTACTTTGCGGGGATTAGAGATGTGGTATTTTGTATCATTTCAGCAAAATTTGCAAGCTGTGGGCAGGATGAATTTAGAGGTAGTACTCATTCAATGATCAGTGGTAGCTTTCTAGATGTGGATAGAAAAGACTCCTTACTCTGATGGTCAAATTCCTTATTTTTTCCCCTCCTGATTTTCAGTCTTCCTTCTCCTGGCTTTGGTATTGAAATGCATGTAAGCTTTTTTTTTCATCCTGTTTGCTACCGCCGAGTTGGAAGGAACTGGCTCCTCCTGTCCGTTCAGCCAACTGTGCTCATAAAGGACTTTGCTTCCTAACCCAGATGCTGAGGAAAGCAGTTTTGCTCGTGGGTCAGCTCCCTCCATGCACTAGTCTGCTGGGGCTTGCCTGACTAACTCCTTTGGTATCTCATGCTTGAGCTGTCTCATTTTCAGGGGCTGGGCTCATATCAATGCATTCAGAGAAAAGGCAGTAGCACCTCACACCCACCCTCTCCTTACCTTACTACTGTTGCCACGTATGCGTTGAGGTTACAGAGCATGAACTCTAAAATGGGGGTCTGGATCGGCTGAGGCCAGTCCATCTGAAGAAGGCAGGATCCCAAGGTGTGTAAAAGCTGCGCAAGCACAGCTAACCTGAATGCCTGTCTTACTGTTAGCACAGGTTCCTGCTCTTTGTTATTAGTGTAGTGTCATTCAGCTGCAAGGTTTAGCTCACCAGTTCTGCTAGGTGCTACAGGAATTTCCCCAAGATAATTGTGTCTACCTAAAGGATGTGGTCTAAAAAAATATCGTAACTATTGTGCGGCTCAGCTTAAATGTGTGTGGTGAAGGGGGCAACAAATGTCCTACTTTGCTCTAGTGTTGCTCACAAAAGTGCACTTACCTTTCCATTTATTATTATAAATAATTATGTAATAATTTTATATAGTTATATAATTAAAATGTTATATAAAATAATATGTAATTAATAATGTATATATTATAATATATAATTATGTAATTATTATATAATTACTATTACATTCCTTTCAAGCCTTAGTATTATATAAACCACATGTCTACCAAATCTGTTCGTTAAAGGCTTAGAAATATTAATGGCTCATTTTTGTCATAGCTTGATAGCACAATACAGGGAGCATACAGGATGCCTGGGACAAATGAGGTCCTTTATAGCACCTGTACATTGTACTTTCCTGCCCCTTTCCCAGCACCTAGAGGTTTACATTCTTTAGTTCCTGTTTATTTGACTGTGAGCAGAGGCTCATACTCAGAAACTTGCTGTTCAGAGTGGCTTTCCAGGAGAAACATGAACTTGATGAGCATCCCTGACCTTTCTGTCCTTGGCCATAAAAATCCTTCCATTGTATGCAGCCACATGTACGGCAGGTTGACATTTGCCTCCTGGAAACGCGTCGGGGATTAACCTTTTGCAAAAGAAAATTACAGAAGGCAAAACCTGTCTGCCAGTGCAGACTGCCCATTGCCACCTCCCTCCTTACTGGGACGTACGTTTGCCTCTGGCCTGGGACTCATTTGTTTTTCTGCAAATAAAAACATCTGTCTTGCTCCAATGAAAGGAGCATTTCAATGAGGTTCTTTGAGACCTTCTGGAGTTCCCTTGAAATCTAAATTTACCCAGGGATGGAGACTATTTTAGAAGACCAGGAGCAAGAAAACGATGCCTTTGTTGTGAAGATTGAGAAAGCAGCCTGCTGGTTGTTTTAAAATGCCTGCGCCTTTAATTAATATTGACTGAGACTGCTCAGAATAGAATGGTTATATTATGTGCTGTGGCTGAGGAGATGTTGAAATACAGACAGGAGTTATCAGGCAGGTTTCAGTCAGGGCTGTCCTCACTGTTGTGTTTTTCTTTGACTCTTAAATCCTTTCCCTGTTTGTTAAAAGAGCAATTCACAGAACAGCTTTCCTTGTGGAAGCTTGTGTTATAGTCCTAGGATCTGGCTTTCTGTTCCCAGCTGAAGAACTTAGGGAAAATACAAGAAATGGAAGACTGCAAGAATAACAAAGTGTAAATAGTTGGAAATAAACATTTTGCAGTGTGTTAAATACCGTCCGTGGGCTGCGGCAGAGTCTCCCTGTGCTGGAGAATGACAAACGCATTCCTGAGAAAATCAGGACGAGGTTCCTATGGGGGAACGGGTGGGAGAGAGGGAGGGGAGAAATGAGGCCAGGAGAAGCTGTTAGTGCCCAAAGGTGCCTGAGGCAGGCAAGTGCGGATGATGAGGAAGAGCAGAGGGAAAGGGGCCATGCTGTGGATTGCCTGAGTTGGCTCTGGAGGTCGGCTCTGAAGGCCAGAATTGAGGACCAGGATGCTGCAGTTTTGGCTCCTATGGCTGAAGGCGACCTCCAAGAAACACCCTGCAGGCAAACAGCATAGTAATGCTGGCCCCTGGAGCTCAGCTGGCAAGAGATGCTGAAGTAAAGGTTAGAGTAAGGGAATGACGGTGTTTGCTGAGTTGACAGATTGTCATTTTTATGCCTTTTCTGTATAACTTTTTAAGCAAGACTAACTCAGCACATGGAGTGTGAAAAGTAGATGTGCTTTGTATTTCCTCCAGTGTAAGGAACCCAGGGATAATGATGTTACAGGTGGGGTGACTCAGGACAAGCCAGGGAGTGCCAGGGGCTGGGATCAAAACATGTGGGGCAGGGCTGCCCCACTGAGTACCAAAGAAAAGGAGAGGTCTTTGCACAGGGATGTTGCTCAGGGCAGAAGCCAGGTGAAGGACTGACACTGCTGACTGGCAACGTGCAAGGGAGCGAATGCGTTACAATGTGGAGAACGTTTTAGAACATACATTGCTTGTTTTCTCAATGTTTTTCCTGAATGCAACAATGAAATGTCATGGCTGAAAAGTGACTGCAACTGGGTGACAACTAGGGGAGAGGCACTACTTCAGAAGTATCCTAGTGTAAGACTTCCAATCAAAAGTTACCAGTTGGGGATATTAAACAGTAGTTTCCCATTATTCATTTTCCACCTCAGTGATTATGCATTTCTTTTCAGTTTGGCTATTGAGTATACATTGAGATCGAAGCTGTGAGGGTAGAAACATTTGTTTGCGTTATGAACAAAAAGATTTTAAATCATTGCTTGGGAACATTGAGAATTCAGATCAGCTTTCATGCTGACAGTTAGCTGCTGGACCCAGGTCAAGAAATTGGGCTACGTTTTGTGGGCTTCAACCCAGCCTGGACCTGCTGGCCCAGGGAGCCAGGTGCCATCCCCTTTCTTGCTGCTGGGATTCTTCTGTTAAACAAAACAACACAAACACATCTGCCTCAATCTGTGTGGTGACAGACCAAAGAAATTGCTTCTGCTCTTTGTGCCTTATATTTAATTCCCCATATTATATGTTTAATTGCCCATCGTAATGGTTTGTTACTAGAATTACAGAATGCCAGCTTGCTTGCAAAATAAGCAAAATACTGTGGTTGGCAGCCAGATCCCAGGTAATGCGTTGCCATGGTATCAAACTGAACTGGCAATGTTCAGTGTGCCCACGGACAAGTTATCAGTGTGATAATGAATGTTTAAGTGTTTACACTCATTTTACTCTAGTTGGTAAGACCAGTGTACACGGAGGAGAGCAGGGAGGAACTGAACAGATGGTGGCTGGAGTTGGTGCTTGGTGTCGCTGGGAGCTGCGCCCAGGCCCTGAGTGCTGCCTGCAGCCAGGGAGTCTTGGCCATTGCCCGTGACTGCACTGTCACTGTAGACCAGAAAGGGAGAAAAAGTACTTTCTGTTAACCGATGCTTGGGTGCTGTGGTAAAAGAGGGCTGGAAAACTTGCTTGATACTCTTGGTTGACTGAAGCTATACATGAAGTTGACTTGAATTCACCAAATGGGTCAGATTAAAAATATGAGTAGATTTTGTTTGATGTTTTCAACAGATAATGGGTTTGGAGGTGGTTTTCCTTTTGAAAGGACCTTATCTTGCTTTTAAAATTACAAAGATTTCTATTAAAATGTGGCATAAAATGAACAAAGTACTTTCGTATTGGATTTCCATATTTTTTTATTGCTCCGAAATAAGCATTTTCAGTTTTGTTTTACCAAGGAAGCCAAAAAGCTTGTCATTTTGAGTCAGTGAAGTGACTGTTTGGTTTTCTTTGGCCAGCACTCCACAAACTCACTTGTTCACATAGCTATAAATAAGGATATCTTAATGTTTTCATATCTGCACATTTTGATTTATGGCAGCAGCAGCTAAAGAAAATAACTGCTTTCCCAGTCTACAGCAAACTGCTGAAAAATATGCTCACATATGTGTCTTTTCCTTTCTTAATTGAGTTACACACATGACAAAAATCCTGATGATATGAAAATGCGTGTTGCCTTTGGGCCACAGCCTATGATAGATGCTAAAAAAAAGATTTATGTGGGGATCAAAGGTATTTGTTAAGACAGGTTTTCATAAGCAGTGGTAACAAAAGCAGAAGTCCCTCAGACACCCCAGTGACACAGAGCAGACTGAATTCTGAGTTGTGGGGTGAGTTAAGGAAATACTGACTCTCTCCACCCTCAGCCTCTTCCCTGGCTAAGAGCAGGTTCAATTAGAAGTAGACCTGGTTGCTACAGCTGTTAATTTTGCTGTCTGAACCATGTTTTCCTTCACCTTTCCTCTCCTTGCCAGGCAAGTGTGTGTGTGAGGGACACGGAGCCTGAGGGACTGGAGAGCGTGTCCTCTCCTAAAGGCTCCCTTTGTATTGCTTTTCTAGGCAGGGTGTTGCAGGAGTCTTGATGACTGTGTTTACCCTTCTACCTTGCAGCCTCATTGAGGGAGCCTGTTGCTTTTTGCTGGCTGAACTGGAAACACATTTCAAAAAATAAAAATGTAATAATCCTGTACATCACAGGTCACATCTTTCCTGTGGAGAGTTAATGCACAGAGCCTGGGACAGGCTGTTGACATGAGGCTGGAGAGGGGATGGAGGAAAAGGCATGCTTGTGCTGCGAAATGTAATCAATAGAGCAGAGGGCTTTGCTTGGGACGGAGCCATTTGTTTTCTTTCTGATTTTTTTAGGGAAGCCGAGATTTGTTTCTTGACTCTCCTTCTGAAGCAGCAGGTGATATGATTTGATGAAAACGAAGTGGCAGTGTCTTAAGGACAACACAGATGCGATGTTCTCTTTTAATCTTTGCAGCCCTAGAGGGAATAAACAGCTGCCTGGGTGGGTGTAAGGCTGTCTGGGCAGTGTTGCTGCTGGGCAAAGGCTTCTGCCATTCAGAAATAGCTGTAGCTGTTTCTGGTGCATCCCCTCCTGTTGCTCCAAGAGAGCCTGCCCGGATGGCATCTGCCGCAGCTGTTTGTTCGTCAAGCCCTGGCTCTGACTTCCATGTTTGTGGGGTCATTAGCAATTTGACATCTGCTAGCAGCTAGAGTCCTCACCTTCTCATAACTGGCTTTTATTATCCTTCCACAGTTATAATGGCCTCTTGTAAAGGGGAGCTACACATGTGCATTACAAAAAGTCGTAGCTGTGAGCCAAAGCTATACTGAGGTAGGAGTTGTTGTCACCCTGAGAGCTAAGTCTCACATTCCATTCTCCTCTGTGATGCTTGCAACACAAGCCTTACACCAAGTGTTAAATGAAAAATAGCATGGACTCAGGGCACAAAGTCTGATGCAGATCTCAGCTCTACCAAAATGTTTCTAGGGGAAGGGACTCACTCAGATGCTGCGTTCTGGGCCAGGGCAATCGCTAATGAAAATGCTTCACTTGAGTAGTTGCTGCGTTTCTGTCTCTGATTTCGTCTGCCTCAGTGCTTGGTTGTTGTCCGGGTTGCTAGGGCTGTGCCAGCATGAGGCCAGCTCCCCTGCAGGAAATCATGAAAAGAAGTGGCTGCCTTTCTGCTCTCTTATTAAAATATTCCAGGGATGCTCAGCAACCTGGAAGGCCTGTGTTTTTTAATAAATCCATGGCTGTAGTATCCAGTTGTTCAGCACCTCTCCGTGCCTTTTTGCTGTAGTAATTGTGGTGGTTATGCCTTTTGCAGGTGCTGAGAATAGAGTAGAGCTGCTGTTGTTCAGCAGCTTGTCAGAAGTAATCCCTGTGTGAGGCAGCCTTGGCTACTTAACCTGCTTTAGGGGGTCCTTACATAGGAAGAGCGGCTCCAGTGAAAGCCCATCAAGCTGCAGAAAACAGCACTGCTGATGGCAGCAGCAGTCTGCCTGCTTCACTTGTTGGTGACTGGATGTATTTCCTTGGGGTATCACCAAGAATACAAGGTGCCATTATAGCTGCTGGTTTTATGGAGAGATGAGAACGGCTGCTTCCTACAAAAGCTGTTGCCATAACAGCTATGTGCTTTAAGAATGGCTTCTTAATACAACCTAGGTATTTAATGTATGCCATAAGGTTTGAATGCAATACAAAACAATCGGTTTAAGAGCCAACATAGTTGGGCCTTATGCTAAACCACGAGCATAACTGGAATCAAGCCTTTGGGACCAACTCTCCTTATCCAAGCATCACATCAGCAGTAGGTACGCAAGTCATGTTCAGAATTGCTTGTTCTAAGCTGACTTATCTACCTGTGTTAAAATAATAGTGCAGGTTACTTTTACTGCAGCCTAGGAGAGTGTGTGAGTCTGCACTTGTTTTCCATGACTAGGCAGATTTTAACCATAACAAGAACTTAAAAACTTTTAATGGTGCAACTAGACCAAGTTTAAGAATGAGTCACCTGAGTCTATGGAAATGATGGTACCAGAAATGGGGCTGAGAAAGCCAAGACGGAGGCTAGTTTGTATGTTTTTCCTCTGCACATATATGAAAAGACATACTCAGAAAGAAAGAAAGCAGGATCGAGCTGCAAATGTCAGGCTGCAGCATGGTTAACTTTGTGACCAATGCTTTTTTTTTAATGCTATGTCATGTCTGATAATCTAATTTCTACCTACTGGGAGAAGGAATTTCAGCGTAAACTGTGTTTTCATTCTCCTCTTGCCACATTAGCATGGAAAAATGGTAAAATGTCATTTGTTGTATAAATATTTTACATTCTCATTCTTCATGCATATTATCTAAACAAATAAAAAATTCTTAGGTTTGTAATAGCCTAATTTTACTGAGGTCCTTTTGTGAATCTGTAATGAGAGGTTAAATGAGCAGAGAAGAGGGGAAATGAGAGTTTTGTCAGATGTTTGCAGCTCTTGACATAAACCACAAAGTAGAAGCTCAGGACCATAAATCCCACTGGTACCTGCATTGCATTTGGAGTCCAGGGGTTGGGTGTAGTGCCAGGGTTATATTCTGAGTAAAATCCTTGTCAAAATAGAAATGTCATCTGTAGCTGACTAATGGGGCAGAGTGCTCCTTAGTGTGCCTGGTCCAGCTTTGGTCTGGGGACCACACACACTGTCTCATGTTAACTTTAGTTGTTCATGAGCGAGACCAAACATCACCCCGCACATGTACACATTTCTGGACTGGTTGCTTTTTTCCCCTGGTTTCTGTGCTGTAGTCAGTAGTAGGTTTTGGAGACTTCTTCAGTAATCAAGTTTAACTGTGACTGTTGAAGCACCACAGCTGAAACAGTACCAGGTTAGAAATGTGCCACAATCAGCTGTTTGTGGAGGTCCTCTGATGCCCGTGTGGCAGGGCGGACAGGCGGCTTTCTGTGACCCCGTTCCGAGCAGAGGCTCTCCCACCAGAGCAGGTAACAAGCAAAGTGTTCGCTTAGTCTTGAGACAGGCTCCTGCCCACTATCTGCACTGAGCCATAGTCTGCTTCCCCACCACAGTTCTGTACTGTCTTTAGGGGACACATCTGCAATAATTATGGCTGCACATATTTATCCATATAATTTAAATCACCCGCTAGAAATTGCAGCTGCCAGTTAATGTTTGTCTGCAGTATCTTGAATACAGAAAACTAGGGAAACACCCTTCTCCCTTAGTCTCCTTCCTCTCCCTACCATTAATTTTAGCTTTGCAGGCAAATACATCATGTACAGCCCCTGTGAAAAGTGCCAGAGGAAGAGTTGGTGCATGTGGGCCTACATGCTGTCTTACACTGGTCAGCAGTGAATAAACTGCTTTGCCACTATGGTCATTGGGTGACTTGGAGCCAGAGGAGTCACTGCATGCCTCTGTAGCCTGTCCGTTGCAGCTCAGTTTGCGCAGACCGCTTGCAGGTTTGGACTAGGAGCTGTGAGACAATGTGCATTATTACATTTCCAGCCCCAGGCTCACAAAGTCTGCTCCATTGATCTCACGATTTATCAACTGGGTTGTTTTGGTTTTTTCCAAATATGTCAGAGTAAATTAAATTTGTAATTATATCTCATTTTTCTTTAGTAATTATACCACTGTATGCTCAAGGTTATATGTTTCAAAGTCCCACTCTTGAATTACAGAGTATGTCGAGTTGGAAGTATCATCCTCAATAGGTATTGCAGTCACTGTGCAATAATAATATACCTGTCACATCAGTATGTGGGGAAGCCTAACAGCATGGTTTAAAGCCTTTTTAACTGTGTTCTTTCTACCAGAACTTAGCGTGGCAATTATATGAATTAAAACTAAGGTAAAATGTCTGTTAATGTAAAGCCTGGAAGACAACTGCACTCCAACTTGAAATGCCATTTTGGTACGTTTTAACATGTGCTTTAGGTGGACCGAAGAACTGGAACTGTATCTGAAAGAATAAGCTCTGAATGAGTGTAAAAGGCAAGATGCTTTTTAATAAATGATTGCCTAAATTCTGCTTGCTTCCCTTCAGAGCTGTGGATGTTAGTGCTGTCTTCACAGCTGGATCCCTGCTGCCCTCTAGGAATTTTTATAATGAAATATTGTCAGCAATACCACTATACCTGCATCACAAGCTGTGGATTCCTTTATTAACGTTCAGTCATAATGTTATTGAAAATACTTCAGATTTCTACAGGGACTGCTGAATTATCATATCCTATTTTTGTAAGACCCTCAGGAGTTCTGCAAAGCCTCTCCATTACTGCTGAGTACTTTAAGGCATTGGCAAAGAAAGCAGAAAGTTATTTGTAATTTAAATAAACTAAGAATTAAATCAGCTTTTCATTTCAGCTTACCCTTGCCTGTCAGCAGAATAGAGGTTGTAGCATTGAATGACACTCAGTTTCAGACGTCCAGAAGAGCGATGGTATGCAGCAAATCTAATAGAAATGTAATTTCTATCATTAGAAGGGTTTTCTACTCTAAATAGCCCTTAGCGGGATATTTAGCAGGCAGTGGGCATACCAGCTCCATAAGTTATAATGAGAGGTAGATTCAAAGGAAATCCCAAACCGTGAAGAAAGTTTTATTGCAAACTGGCATTTTGTAACTCTGACAATTAGGATCAATATTGATGCCTCATCATCCTTTCTTTTACATCTCCCCTCACAGGAAAGAATAAGCAGTATGACAACATTGTGTGGGATCTGGCCCCCGTTATGAAAATAGTGGATTAAGTAATTGTCTGTGGTTAATGAATGCAGCTCGATTAGCTAGGATTAGTCCAGAGATAAATGCGATGAAAATGCCTAACCCTGGACAACTGAGTATCCTGGAAAGTCCTTTTTAAAGGATTACAGATTTCAGTTTAAAATTAATAAATGTTTGAATATGTTTCAGGATAGATATTCAATTGGTTATTTAAGAAAATATTATAATTAACACTTAGCAAGTGGGAGAAACCCCACCACACATGGTTGACATGCGGCATTTAAAAACACACAGCATCAAAGGTAAGACTAACTATCCTGAATTCCGTACACAGAAATGGCATGCGGACAGTAGAGCAGAGCCTGGCTGTTGGCAAGGCCCGTTGTGTCAGTATGTCCAGGCTTGTCAGGGCAATGGGAGAGAGCAGAGGGATCAGAAGGTTGAGTTTTTGTGGTGCAAAGCTGAGAGATGGATCAGTTGCCTGGTTTCCAGCCCAAGTCTTCCAGGATTCTTGCACTGAAATAAGCTCGATGATACACAGGCGCTTCACAGCGGTAAGGGTTTTCTGGAGCATGTCCTGACATGGTGTGTATGTGCAGCGTAACTGCAAGAGCTGGCTGCAGTGTCGCTTGTGACTGCTGGATTCATTTTCACAGGCCTGTTCAGCAACATGGGCTTTGCAGAGAAAAAGAAAATAAGATCTTCTGACTGCTGTGATGAAACAGTATAACAGAAGAGTATCTGTCCTTTTACACTATCCTTAACTGTGTCACAGTGTTCAGTGGACTGTTACTTTATTTTCTGAATAGTTTCTCTGATAAAGTTTGTTTGAAGGCATAATTAGGTAGTAAAATTAGTTTTTACAGCTGATGAAAAAAAAATCAATTCATCTTTTATGAAGGCCAAGTGAGAAAGAGTGCAGTGTTTTCCATAAAATTGAAAATGAAAGATTTTTGGAGTAATGTTTTTGGCTCCAGTATGTTCAGTTGTGCATTCTTTCATGACATGATTACCATTGATATCAAAAGGTGCTTGAGAAAGAAACAGGAGAGAGATTTACATTTTTATGGTTAGTTTAAAAATTAGCTTGCAAAAACCCGCTGCTAATATGCTTGGACCAGCTTAACCCTGTTGTTCTCAGTGGAAATAGTCCCAACTTGTACCTTGTGTTGGGGTTAGAATTAGCTAGTTGCTTGTTGTGTAGTACCATAATATATCTGTCATTGTATGTAATATAGAAAAAGTGTTGATCCAGAAACATGTGTTTCTATTTATATGTTGTAATCAATGAAACAGTGATGTCTGAGGTGAAGTAGGCAGCTTAAAATCAAGGTTGGCGGAAGCTAATACTAATCCCTGTAGTGAAATTAGGGATTTAATTTGCTATAAACTGATTTACACAAGGGAAAATATTATCACCTACTCAGAGTTGGTAAAACACATGATGAATACATGCATATTCCTGTTAATGGATGTCCCTGAAAGCTGTTTGTCTTGCATCTGACTTCTGTCAGCTGATGCAGTCTGGTATGTGAGGTTGTTACAGAAAGGGAATTTGTTTGTTGAGGAACAGATTAATCCCCAGCACCTTTTTGAGCAGCTGGGCCAAATTCTCAGCAAGTCTTGAACTGAAGGAGGAGCAGCCTGGGCAGCCTCTGGGGGCAGAGTGCAGCGTGGGGAATGGTTCACAGGGTCACTGCAGCCACTGAACCTCCTGTAGTGGTAAGGACTGTGCCCCACTAGTTATGGGTGTTGTTTCTGTGTAATATTTTGGGATTTCCTATCCCTGACCCCCCCCCCGCCATTGCAGTGTAGCATCACTGCAGTCTCTGGTTCCTGGGGGTGTGGATAGGTGTGGGTGTATGTCTGCAGTTCTGTCTCTCTGTCTCTCTCTCTCTTTTTTTTTTTTAAATAACCCCAGCACATGACATTTCACACAGCTCAGTGGTTCTCAGCCCAGAGAGGTTCTCTGTGCCCAGCTTTGTTTCACAGACTTCATATGCTAACATCACTTGGGACCAGCCCTTCCTTTGTGTTTGAGGCTTGTGGATGGTGCTACCATGTGATCGGTGATTTGGAAAACCTCAGGTGCCTGCCTCCTACTGCTGTGCTTCAGTCATGTTTGTGCTTTCAAAGGAGGGAGCAAGGACCATTTTCTAGGACTGGTTAAGAACAAAGAAGCAAGTCTCAGCCCATTGCTGCTAGGCAGGTGCAGCCTGCTGGAGTCCTCAGGTGTGTCCTTCGGGAAGCACTGGGGTCTAAAGGCCATTTATTCCTGGTGCAGAAGGAGCCAGGTGCTTATCTTTTTGTGGCCCATACCCGAGGCTTTTGTCCTTACAGAAGAAGTTAATGCTGCTTCTGATAACTGGCGGTTCCCTCCCGTTGTGTGGCTGGTACCCTTTGACAGCCAGGGAGGAGGTAGGAGGAGGCACAGAGGGCACGGCCGCTCGGCCGCTGTTGATTCAGCAGCATCAGCTTTCCTGTTGAAACTGGATCCTGAAGCTCAAAATGGGACTGAGGTTCCCAGTGGGCCACTGAGCTTGAAATGCCTCCACTGTAAACAGTGAGCGTTCAGCAGGCTCAGGGAGATGTGGAGAACTGCTGAGTTGGATCTTTGGGTGATTTGCAATGATTTTTATGACTCTAGAATTGCATTAATTTCTCTGATGGAGAAGTTAGGCTTTGGGTTTACTTGGGGTTTTTGTTGTTGGTTGGGACTTCTTGTTTCTATTTTTATGAATTTCGAGTACAGACTGTGTACTGTGTGTTTACGGTATTTTCAGCAGAGGATTTAGGCAGAGAATAGCTCCATGACTGCATGCAATATACAGTCCATTGAGAAGGCAGCTTTTTCATGCCAATAACCATCATATGTGCCTTGAAAACTGGCGTGTCACTAAATATCTGTTCTTGTGGTAGGCCAGTGGAAAGTCTGTGCTTACTTGATAGGGCTAAATTCTGCTTGTCTCTATCTCTGTAACCTCACAGACCACTCATGGAGCTTACTTTGATCAGAAGTTGAAGTAGCCCCTTATTTTCTAAGTCATCACAAATGCTGAAAAACTCACAGAGACCTTTTAATTAAATATTTCTGATTATCTTTGATTGTTTGCAGATCACATGATAGAAAAAGCTGTTAAAATTGTGTGCAACAATAGATAAAGGTCTCACCATCAGCCTGTATTGCAGATCTGTATAGCAGCCTCCTTGTTTTTCCAGTACATTGAACTTGCAGTGATGCCACTGGA
This sequence comes from Buteo buteo, assembly GCF_964188355.1. Taxonomy (NCBI): domain Eukaryota; kingdom Metazoa; phylum Chordata; class Aves; order Accipitriformes; family Accipitridae; genus Buteo; species Buteo buteo. The sequence goes on from NC_134171.1 coordinate 65,271,611, forward strand.
GGAAACTGTACTGCATGCAGCAGTGTGTTCAGCATGCAGGGTACAGAAAGGAGAGCCTATTTCTTAGATAAATGTACCCAAATGTCATCATCTGATGTCCAGGGTGATGATATACTTGCTATTCATTAATTACTGTTTCCAAATACATTGTCATCTGAAATTTTATTAATCTAATTTTCTGTGTTTTGACAAGTGTCTCGTAAATTTCTGACACAGCGTAGCTTCCAGGTCCTGGCCTTCACAAATGAACAAATAAATTACTGGTTCCCAGAACCTGGTTGTGAGACTTAGCAACTTCTCCAGTATCTCTGCCAAAAGCGACTTTCTGAATGCTATTTGCTTTACAGAGTCCATGGTCAGGATCAGCAACTCCATTACCCTTAAATTAACAGCTCAGGGAATAAATACAGAGGAAGTGGGTTGGGGTATAGGAAACATGTTTGGCTAATTTGTTTGGCTGGTTTTTACATAAAGCCTCTCTACACTTTAGGAAGTGCCCAGGTTAGAAAACGCAGGATTTTCTTTCGGAACTTGAGCCAGTATATGTGTTCTTCCTCCCTTCCCCAAATGCAGCCTGGGAACAATTTCAGCCTGATTTGTCCTCAGAGAGGATTTGCTTTTTTAAAATGGTTGGCTGCTGCAAATCCCACAATCTCCATCAACTTACTCCTTTTTACAGTGGGGTTTTTGGCTTCAGAGAAGGTTTGTTATAGACCTGATAATGCATTCATTGGGATAACTTATATGGATAGCATTTCATTCCTTTAGAAAAACCAAATGCACACACAAACAAAATACCCAGTGAAGATGTTTTACATGACAGCTATGTTTCAATTCCCAGACCTGCATCTTAACCCCAAAATGAAGTTCCTTATTTCACTCAGCTAGCTGAACTGCTTCACCTCACCCTCTTACTGCAGAGAAACTGTTTGACTTCTGTAGTTTGTGATGCAAATGACACGAACCTCCTAATTTCTTTTTTAGTTCTCTATATTGGATAGGATTAGCAGTTTATCCCAAGCATAGTCTGCCAGTGTAAATCTTCTTTAATGGAATTGCATATTGCTAGCCCAGCACTGAAATCGGTCTGCCCCCTTGATGTTTCAGTATGGTTCCTGCATCTCCATGCACACACCAGAAATCTCCTTTCACCCTTAAGAAATATCTTCAACCATTCCATCCTTCCTCATCCCTATCCAAGGAATAATTATGTTTTCAAGTCTAACAATATCTTTAAAAATAATTTATACACAAGGACACTGAATTCTAAGGCTGGAATGGCAAGTGACCTAATCTGTAGTGATAGGATGGCATCAAGGCAGCTGACTTTGAGGACCCAGCCAACTCCTTTCATACAATAACTGTTCTGAATTGACTCTTGTAAATTTACTATTGGGTTGGTTTGTTGTACGCAGGCAAGATTTGCCTGTGTGTAGCACGGGTACTTCTTTCTTGCCATGTTAAGTGTCCTTCTAGCTAATCAGATACCCATGCTGGGAATGAGATAAGATGTAATTTTGTTTTGACTGCTTCCAAGGTCAGAGCTGTTGTTTGCATGGCTTTAAGCAGATTTGGTAGGCTGCTGATACCCTTGTCTGTCTTCTTTTGATCATAAGCCTCCTTTGCCCCTTGCAGGGAGTGGAGATGGAGAGGCAGACTGTGAAGAAATGTGTTTTGCAAGAAACTACAGGTGAATTCTATGGATATCAGAGCAAAAAGCTGTAGAGCTGGCTGGAAGGTTGCTTATGACCTGAGCTACAGGCATCATACAGTATTAGTGCATTTTGAGCAGTGTTTCCCTGTTCCCGCTTGTAAAATAGTCAGGGTCTCTCTGAGAACCATACTAGATTTGATAAGAGCAAGGGCCAAGGTGAGCTGGTTTACAATGTATGCAAAGCTTCTAGTGGTGTTCTGGGGTTGTGATAAGCCATGCTGTGATGATGGGAAATGATCGGACCAGTCCATCTTCTGGACAGAGAAAGTCCAGTTAGGGACCCATAGCTACAACTCCTGGCAAGTGACAACAGGGAGTCTGTTCTGTTGCTGAAGCTAACACAGGTGACACGTACCTCTGGCTTCTACAATAGTGTGGGTAGCAGTAAAAGGGTTCTCTTGGTTTATACCAGTACTAGTCGCCAAACGACTATATTAACTGAGGTGACTGAGTACAGCCTGCTCTATGATGGCTCTGAAGTGCAGTGCTCTGCAGAAATGTTGTGCAGTAACTTCCTTTTCAGTGCCTCTAGAGAGCCCACCTGCATGAAAGTCAGCTGAGAGTTACCATCTGCTGAAGGTGCGAGCCTGGCATGTTCTTACAGCAGTCTCTGAGGGAAGTCTAGCAGTCCCAGCCTCTGACACAACAGGCTTGGTGCCCGGCTGTGGTTTTTCCCCAGCTGTGTGCTTAAATACTAGTAGAGAAACTGTAGTGGTTCTGTTGCCATCTCTGAGAGAGAATGGACATGCTGTCCGGGAGGTTCAGTTTTGTTTGGTAGTGTCCCAGAGAAATTTAGTTTGTTTTGCAAACAAACTCTTGTTCATAGGTCTTACTTCGGCAGCTTGCAGCTGCTTCAGTAGGCTTGAAGCCTTATTTCAAAGTTTAGCAAAAGAAAATAAAGAGATGTGTTTGTCAAACATGTCAGTGTTGCAGCTGTCTTACACCAGCCTGGCCTTTGGATAACCATTTTGGTACCTGTGGCCCATGCAAGATGGGTTAGGAGGGCTGGTGGTGTAATGAAGCAGTAGGACCCCTGGATTAAGGGATTGGAGTTGACACTGTCCAAAATGTAAAGAAAAGAGCAGCTGGAATAGGGTATCTTAGATGATTATTATACCCACTCTTCGCTTTCCATCTGCACTTCATTAGAATATAACCATTTTTTATTGCACCAAATTCATGCAACACCTCATTATTTCAGGAGGGGATTACTGTAATGAGCTCTGCATGGCGCTACATCTTAAGACCTCTCATAAACTGAAACTGGTGCAAGAGGCCATGATTTGCTTATTAAGTGGAGTTGGATGAGGCTAACTTGACCATAGTACTTTGGAATGTGCAGTGGCAGCATGCTGGTATGTAGGTGATAGCATTATACCTTTTGCAGTTAGGGCGGCAGTTAACTCATGAGCAGGTCTCTTCCTGTGCCAGTCTGTTTTATGGAGCTGTAAGGGAGGTCTTCTCTGCTGCTCTGAGGAGGGGATTACGGGGAGGAGATGCTCTTCTCCAGGTGCAGTACGGTGCCTCTCTCCTGATGCAGCACAACTGGGCTGTGTGGATCTGTTGGTCCTTGTGCAAGATTGTGTTTTTTCATTGTGTGATGGGTGGATGAGTGAAGCTATTCCACATGTACTGCAGCTGGTTGTTAGATTTCAGTGTGCTTGTTTTAGCTTGGGAAAAGAAATACAATGGCAAAGTTAAATTAAGTGAATATTGCAAATGGTTGGGTTTATGGGGTACTTGAGTTAAAGCAAGTAATGGAGCAAAGCCAGTTGTTCAGTGTTGGTTGGCTGTTCGGATGAGCACGTACGTGTATGTGGAGTGTTGATCCAGAGTCATCTTGAGGGCTAGGTTTGCTGGATGGGGAATCCCAGGTGCTTTAATGTCCAGAGCCTAAAAAGAAAGAGCCCTCCTCTCCCTTGGCTTTCCTGGGGGATGTGTGTCCTTGTCCAGTAACTCCTCCTTGGAGCTGAAACTTGCACCCATTATCCCATCCCCAGAGGTCACTCCTCAGATCCTATCTTAGCACAAACACAGCCTTTTGTGGGCTCTCTCCACAGGTGATAGCCTTGTGATTTATGGGTTACTTCTTCAGACCCATGAGGTCAGGAGCATTAATCACATTTAAAAAAAAAAAAAAGGTGGCTAGACCTTGTGTGGAGTTACTAAGTACACGATTGTGTTTACTTAGAGATAAGTGCAAGAGATTAGAAATAATCTGAAATCAGTAGCATTCCTAAATATATTGGGTTTTGTTTGGTCTGTCCTTCAAGTACAATCTCTCTGCACATCAGTCTGGGATGGTAGGTGGGCAGCCCACTCAGGGTGAACCTTCTCTGCCACTAGCAGAGGTGAGAGCTGCTTGTTGCTGTCTGAGACTGCATGCCCTGCAGGCACCACTTTCCCTCTCGCCTAAAGGTTTGCTCCTACATCTCTCTGACAACTCCTGAAACCTTCCTTTGTCACACGATGTAGCTGTCCCTCCTCTTTATTTTTGCACATTCCCCCTTCACAAGGGTGGGAAGTACTTTCTTCTTGCTCGAGCAAACCTGTAGTCCAAGGGAACTTCCAAAGAAGAAGCAGCTGCTGAATGTAATGACTCATGTAATTAAAGTAATGGCTCATGATAATTTCTGGTCTGGCACGGACAGGTCCCAGTCCTGGCAATCTTGGGGGGATACACAAATGGAGGCATCTGGTGAGAAAACAGCTTTCAGACTAGCTATTCACATTCCCAGACAGATTTCAGAAAGTCCACCAACAGATTGCACAGATTGTCACAGTGAGTGTATATGGTGCGGACCTACTCCTGAGAAGTAAAACAAGGCAGGATGATGGATGAAAGAAAAACACTAATGAAGGATCAGGACTGTATGGCTTGGGACACTGAAGCATACAGAAAAAGTAGGGAGAAAAACAAAGAGTTAAATGGGAGGTGAAATAAGCATTTGATAATGTTTATCTGCCACTAGACTAACATTGTTTGATAAGCCCTAGCTGTTTTCTTAGCTTCTTATTGAAGTAAGTGTTAATTGGTCAGTCTTTTTTTAAACTATTAGCAAATGGAACTGTAGCAAGTTAGTTGGTATTTCATGAATATTTTGTCTTCTGCTCCTATCACTGTGTATGTAAATGCTGAATTAAAACAAGTTTGAGCACCTGTGCTTTATTTTCGCATCATTGAGCATTCCTTGGCAGAGGCTTAGGACTCTCTTTGTGCTGTAAACTAAGTCAGCCCTTTGCTTGCAGCAGAGGATTGCAAACAAGGACAAAGCCATGTGCTAGTTAACATAGAAGATGAGACCACTGAACTGTCCTGGAGTAGACTTTGATAGTTCCTGGGGAGAGCCTGAAGCTAACCGTTCTTCCGAGCTGTGTGTCAGGGTGTCTTCTTGTAGCTATATCACCAAAGGAACCTTCTCGTGCCTGGTCATTTGATGTCTATGGAAAACAAATGGAAAAAAAAAAATTGCCCTTGAGAATGCATCTTCTCCAACAGGTTGTTCAGATTCAAAGAAATAATTATTTTGTGTTGTAGCTAAAACCCTATTCTAAGCATGGCAATATTGTCCCCGATTTGAGCTAAGGGTTTGATTTTTTTTTTTCATGAGGACTTAGGCTTCAAGAGCACCATGCAGTAGGAGACTTTTCCTTATTTTTGGGAATCTTTGCTTTGGAAGCCTCAAGTTTTGATGCCTAGATGGGTCTGTTGGGATTTCACCCCACAAACAGGGTTCCATTCCTATCCACCCATTCATGTGTAAAGAAACACCTTTATTTTATCTCTGCACACTGGAGCAGAGCTGTTGGACATCATACCTGAGTCTTGCTGAGAAGCAGTTACTGAAAGAATTAACCTTTCAGTGGCCCAGCCTCTGTGGTGACAGATCTGTCTCCTGGACCTACGAGTGTGGTGTATATTTTAGTACAGTCATGGAAGTTGGCCTAGAAGGTTGAGAGCAGAGATCTGTGAGCTTAGTTACATGGCTAAGCAAAATTTATTTTAGGGAGAAAAGCTATTAAACTGCAGAAATCTTATTAGCAGTCCTGAATGGTAGACTTTGCTATTAGTTCTTTAAATTGGAATCTTTGTGCATTTGAGTTCATCAGAGTTATTTAAGGCATTCTTGTGAGAATTATGCCTACATGGTAAGAATGCATAGTGACATTTAGTTTAATATAGTGATTTATTACCTCTAGATTTGTTTACCACTCTAATTGTATCATTATATTGCTACCATCGTTTTGAATTAACCTATACTCTCCCTTCAGATCCTGCTGCCTTTTTCATTTTCTCTTCCACGGGATGTTGTCTCATTTATAATTATTTTATCAGCATTTAAACAAAGTGTTTCATCTCAAAGTAATGAGCAAAGCACAGGCATTTGTCCCCATTTTGCTAACAGAGTTTCTGAAGCTCAGGAAGATGACCCAACTTCTCTGAGATTCCTGGGTAAGTCAGTAGCAAAGAACCATGTGACTGTGGAAAACAAGAGGTTGTTCTCTCTCCTCTCCTGTGCTCGACTATTGGAAAACTTATGTGGCAATTTGGGCATACACAGCATAACTACTACAGTAACTGGTTAGTGGAGAAAAGGACCAACACAGTCACTGGGTACAGGCTGGATCTGTGGGCCTTTGGCATTGTGTTAATCCATTTGTTGATCTGTCAGCATACTGTCGGCTGGAACACAAGTTATTTCTGTAGTAGTCCAGCCCCCTAAGAAGGAAGGCTTGCAGATTACTGCTGCCAGATGCCTTTCAAGGCATTGATAGTTAATCCTTCGCTAGAGGAGAAATTATCAAGTTCTTTTGTGTAAATTAAATTTATTTACTCTGTGTATATCAGTTACAGAACAGATGAATCTGAGTATCAAAGAGGCCGTTTCCCCTCTCAGAAGTCTCTATCCAAGGGCTAAAACCTAATTCTCTGGGAGTGATTCTGCATGAAAAGTGCATCTAGTCAGAGACTATAAAGAGAGAGAAATTGAGGCAGAAAACAAACTCCCCCACCACAGCTGACTTGGGCAGAAACTCTATCCTACAACAGGGCAGCACACCATTTCTCACAGGCTGACTAGTGTTGTCCCTGAATTGTCACATAGGTTCACCCAGGTGAGATTTGACTTGGCTCACTCAGGTGTGGCTAGCAGCCTGGCCACAGCCAGCACAGATCTCTGTACAACTGGGTTCTTGTATTATGTACCCTGTTTCCCAGGTGGGGATTTTTAGTCTGGTTTCACTTGCTTCCTCCCATTGCCAGGTCACTTCTTTCTCCATCTGTGGGTACTGTAGCAGCTCTGGTCGGATAAGCTGTGGAATAATGTGGCTTTTAGCAGGGTGTCCTTTGGTCATTCAGCTGACTTCTCATGCCATTCATTTTGAACGAGTCTTTTCTGCTCGGCTCTGCCCAGCTACTGGGCAGTCAAGCATTATTCTCTCAGTTTCAGTACTGTAGTCACAGAGTAATTTGTAATGCTGGGCATCAGCTGTATTTAATATATAAGGAACATGGTGAGATTAACTAGATATTGACCATCTGTCCATGGCAAGAAAATCTCTTATACAGATCTGCAAAAGTTAAGTTATTGTAAGTTTTAGTCTCTTTCTCTGTTTAATCGGCCATGATCAACTTGGGTTTTTCTTTTCTTTGTGAGATTGATTTCGTTAGAGAATAAAGAGTTACTGTGTAGCTCTTCCAGGAATATTTGTGCTTACAACTTCAAAACGTAGCATGTGTGATGCAAACTGTATTCCTGCTCACCTTGTTATCAATAAATGTTTTTACAGTAGAATACTCACAGAAAGAAACCCAGAGAACATGGTTCCAGGGAATTTGCTTAAAAATCTGAACATTCAAAGTGACTTCGTGTCCAATTTATTTTCTTGACAGTTCAGAAAGTGACGGGAAGTGTGCTTGCAAAGAAAGCACAGCCCTAGAGATTAGATCATGGTGCTTTTTCTACAGCTGTACAACAGATTTTTTTTTCTGTAGAGTTTTGAACAAATTATTTACCTTTTAGGTGCTTTTATTATTTTATTCATAATTTAAAGATGCTGTATCTATGACCATAGAGATATTTTGAAGATGAATTCTTTGAAAGGAAGTGAAAATTGTGCTGCAAGTGCAACACATGGTTAGGTCTCATCTAAACATCGTCTTTCAAGTATTTTCATTTGCTCTCTTTCATTTTGAAAACCTAAGCAGACACTGGTATGTAGGAAAGCACTTCTCCTCCTGCATCTCCTTGCACTGGCTGAGCAGCAATTCAGAGAAGGTTTCGCTGAGACTGGTTGCACTTGATCTCTGTGTAGGAGCAGGGGGACCCCCCAAACTACAGTCATCCCCATAGAGTGCTCTAAGGCCACTGTACCAACTGTTTTTTATAGCTTTGGGCTAGGTAGCAAACTTACAATTTAGCTCTCTGTGAGTGCATAAAACAATGGTAAATTGAATGTTCCATTTTGGAGAGAAAACTGCAAGGGAGGAAATTATTTCAAACTGGGGGCTAATTGTGTTGTGTCCGACAGATTGACCACAGCATCCAGTAAAGTCTGAGGCTGTTCTATGGCACATGGGAGAAAGCAACTCAGCTTTCATTATGATAGGGAGCTTCTCTTTGTCTGGCAGCTTCTGGTTATACCATAAAATACTTGAAGAAATAATTTTAAAGTGCTCTGTCAGGCTTACGTGGGATTTCTGCTCAGCTCTTGGGAGTGCAGCTGTGCCCCTGTATTGGGTGTGTCCCTGAAAAACATCCTGCTCTTGAGGGCAGCCTCCCTCTCTCCCTGTGGTGAGTGCCTCGGCACACTTCAGAAGGGCTCAGCAGTTCAGCTTGGAAAAGCATCAGAGAGTTTGTGTCTCTATCAGAAGATTTAATTTCTAGAAATTGCATGGGAAACCTTACAAGAGCCGGCTCTCTCACAAGCTTTCTGATACTTGCCAGTTCAAGCTGTGCCACTGATACTGAGAGGGTCTTTCTAAGATACCAGAGACACCTTTCCAAAAAATTGCTCAGGTTTTGGCAACTTCCGTGCACAGTATGGGATCCTGCAGTTCCCGCTATATTTGGAATAGGAGGTCTTGGTGATTAATTTAGTCATCTTACTGGCAAATATTTATCTCTTACTGACTTCTATCTTACCATATAATTTTTAGTCCTGTTCTTACAAAAATAGCTTCTGCCATATATGCTACGTGGTTTAGGGACAGTTGCTTGCTATGTCTGTCTTCAGACACATAACAAAAAAGGACTCCATGCCCTCCCTACAGAAATATTGTCCTTAGGGAATAGTAACCTGTCAGTGAATGAGTAACCCTTTTATTGAATGTATAAACTTAGTCTAAGCATAAGACAGAATTTTAAAGATTCCATCAAAAGAACATAACTTACTATTCAATAACTTTGTAGCTTTCAACTTAGCTAGAGAGTCTTGTTAAACTTCAATGAAATCTTTTTGGCTAACTTTCAACTAACATTAGCATGTCCTTCTATTATTCTGTGAGGACATCAGAAAGTTGTGCCAACTTCTATATAGAGGCCTCAGTTTACAGTGTATGTGGTGGTTATGAACAGGAAATTTTTTGAAGGAACCAGTGGCAGTTAAATTCCTGTCCTGTTTTGTCAGCAGCAGATATTTGCATGTTGTTGTTAGGCCCTTATCCCAAGCTTATAACTTTTTCCTGGTTCACGCTTTGTGCTTCTTGAGAGGGTCAGTGATTACCTGAAGGATAGATGCTGTCTTTTCAATATTAGCCAGTGTCTGCTGAGGGCGTGGCTTTGTTGGTTAATACATTGCTGGTGTCCAGGTTGTCACTAATGGATTTTTGTCACCTTTCGCATTCTCAGAGTTTGAATCCTTCCGCCAAGGTACAGAAATTTGCCAAAAATCATGTGCCAAAATCAGAAATGCCTACTGGTTACTTCTCATGTTTGTCATGCACTGTCGTGACTTTATTATATGAAGTTTTTATCTTTCCTAGTAGGAAAAGCAAGTGTCTTGAGTAACTGTTTCTGCTTAATTACATGTTATTTACTTCATACATTTACTGATATTTCTTAATAAGTAAATGGTTTGTAGCTACTTCAGGGATATGTTTTCAACCACCAGCCATTTAATAAATGCTAATCATATACTTGTGCATGTCTGAAAAGTTGGTATGCAGTCCAGAGCAGCCCAGGGAACAAGGTGCGAACATTCGCATGTAGAAATAGACCCTTAAAGCATGCGTGCACACACACAGACACACATGCACATCCATGAACTCACAAAGAAAGCCAATGTGAGTGTGCCTGCATGAATAGCTCAGAAGAGAAGTGATATCTCCACAGCATGATTCATCTCATCCTAGAAGAGGCTCCAAAGATAGCTCAGATGAATCACCCTCTGGCAGTTCTTCTTCCTTGCCATAAAAAGAGTGTACTGTGACTAGTTCAGATTTAACTATCTGACTCCTTTCTTAAAGTGTATCCTGGGAGCCCATCTTGAGTTGTTCTCAGATGGAATGAGGATGTGGGGTAAAACTGCTGGTATAAGGAGTTGAAGTTCCATTGGTTTGCAGTGGCCCTGAAACCACTTAAGCCTATGATGAGCTGAGCCTAAAATCTTTAATAGGCTCTCTGACTAGCCCAGTGATGTTGTGAGTGAGAAGACAGAAGAAACAGTAAACAATTTTCCTTTAAGCTAAACAGCTACTGCTGGAGTTATCCATAATATTATCTCCCATTGCCACCTTGCCACATCTGCCTGATGGAGGGCATTGATGTCTGCTGTTTCCTTGTTCATACAGGTGGCATCAGTCCTCAAGTGTGTTTAATTTCTTGGGACTAAAGAATTCCTGGTACTTCTTGTAAGAGGGGGTTGACCGGTGATGAGCATTTCCCATGTTGTGCATGCTGCTGACAAACAGTTTTTGAGTTTGTTACGTGTGTCAGAGTTTCTGTGGATTTCTTCTGTGTGTGAGGGAATGAGGGGCCATCTTCACCTGTCAGAGGCAGGTCTGTGGCTGGCAGAAGTCTCACCTCATCAGTGGTCCTCTTCTAGTGTTTCAAAGAAATGGCAAGTAGACACAAGACAGTCTTTTTGTACAAGATCTGTCTGTGAAAATGTATGTATATTATCCATTTTACATTTTTTCTGTACCATGAACCAAGTTAGCATTCCATCCCTTATAATGTTGTCATGGTTTAACCCCAGCCAGCAACTAAGCATCACACAGCCACTCACTCACTCTTCCCCCACCCAGTGAGATGGGGGAGAAAATCGGGAAAAGAAGTAAAACTCGTGGGTTGAGATAAGAACGGCTTAATAGAACAGAAAAGAAGAAACTAATAATGACAACACTAATAAAATGACAGCAGTAATAATAAAAGAATTGGAATATACAAATGATGCACAGTGCAATTGCTCACCACCCGCCGATCAACGCCCAGTTAATCCCCAAGCAGCGATTCCCCCCACCCCCCTCCCCCCAGTTCCTATACTAGATGTGACGTCCCATGGTGTGGAATACCCCTTTGGCCACTTTGGGTCAGCTGCCCTGGCTGTGTCCTGTGCAACTTCTTGTGCCCCTCCAGCTTTCTTGCTGGCTGGGCTTGAGAAGCTGAAAAATCCTTGACTTTAGACTAAACGCTACTTAGGAACAACTGAAAATATCAGTGTGTTATCAACATTCTTTGCATATACTGAACTCAAAACATAGCACTGTACCAGCTACTAGGAAGACAATCAACTCTATCCCAGCTGAAACCAGGACAAATGTCCTTTAAAAAACAATACTTCAAAATATACTGGGTTTCACCTTGCAAGTACTTTCTGTTAGCGTACGCTGCCAGAAATGACACCCAAGTGATCTTTGTCTGAAAAAGGCATCCTGTGGTATATAGGTTCCACCTGTCAAGGCAAAAGTATAGACCTACCCAAATTAGAAGTAAATGCACTCTAGGATCGTTCTGTGCTCATGAATAAGAATGGGAAACGTGGACCATATTATCAACATGTGTGTGTCTGTGGCATATTTATAACAAAACAAAGCTGAAATGAGGTTTCTGTTCATTCTTAGCTTGATCTGCTCTATTGCTAGGTGTGGAGATTTACAGAACACTAAGCAGTGTTTGTTTTCTGCAGATAACTGGTGTTTGGTGGCTCTTTCTTGGGGAAAGCTGCACTTGAATTAGAAATTTCAGAGACATTTAAAGGACTGGAGAGTTGAGCTGATAATTCATTAAGTGGCACACTTCTGTCAGAGTTAATATTGAACTGATATCCGAAAATGGTGCTAAGAGGCGCAGTGTTCCTGGAGATGGCTGATTTCAGATGAGCTGTGTAACAAATGTCCTGAACTGATGACTGAAATCTCCTGCTACTTTAGATAAGGAACATCATCTTATGCCGCAACTTAACTTTGTATTAGGTAATTGCCTTCTGCATATGCCAGCCCACATTTTATTGACTAACTTACTCTTGATTTATTTTCTAAACTGCTAAAACATGACTTTGCATTATTAAACAAGTGAAGTTATGATGAAGCGATGTACATGCATAATATATGCTTGCTTAGTTAGGATATTTGCATCCTTTTGGTTTTCTATCTGTTCCACAAAGTTCTATTATTTTTAACTGTGATCAAATCTGAAGTCAGATATGAGCTGAAATAACTGGTTGCTCTCTGGAGTAATGAAGTATTTCTACATTTGGGTGTAATTCAGTGCAGACTGGAAAGCTCCATGTCCAGAAGTTGGGAGAGCATGGTCAGTTCCTGCTGGGGAAGGGAAACTGTTTTTCTTGGAACCTGTTGGAAACACAGTTTCTTTTCTGTCTGTTTACAAAACAATTGTCTGTAAAATTAGAAGAAATACAACATTTTCTGTGTTTGGCAGATCAGTTTTGTTACTGGAGAATTAATAACAATAGCATTGTCTGCTTGTCTGTATGCAGCAGTGGCCATAGGCCAGTGTATGAGACACGATTTCCAAGACTGGCTGAAGTTATGGCTTCGCCACAATTCAGTGTCCTGGGATACCAGATGGTTATGTCCTGATCAAAGCTCTTCTTTTTGGCTGGCCTCCTTCCAGAGAAACACCACAAGAATTTAGCTGTGCAACTTTGTTTTTGTACTGAGCTAATTTCCAAGAGCACGTTTAGACTGATAAAAGAGCATCTCGATTTCTACCTGCTGAAGGCTCAGGATATTTCATATTCATGACAGACAGAGACCTTAATGAGTAGATGCTGAGAGCTGAAGTGAGCGCATGCTTTGAATGTTGTTCTTGCTAAGACTCTAAGGACAACCTAGGTCTGGCATCTTGGCATGCTGGCTTTGCAGCCTAAAGTCCCTGGGTGAATTTATGTTTGAGGACTTGTGTTTGGGTATTGATTCTTCCTTACTTAAAATCATCTGAAGTTTTAATTTCCTGCTAGGTCAAATGCCGTACAAATATGTGCTGTGGAACTGACCTTTCGAAATAATCCATTTCAAGTTGAGTCTTGCACTTCAGTGCAATTCATGATGTACGGCTGAAAAGCAAAGAAAGCATTTGGTAGCACAGGGCAGCCGTCTCTGCAGCAGCAACAGCTCCAGCATCCTGCTTTTTGCCAAAACAGTCCTCGTAGTCAAGTTCTAAAGCATTTTCTACATTGTTCAATACGTCTGGACCAGCAAATGCATGGGGCTTTTTCCCCTCTCTCCGTAGAAGCAGAGATGGATATATGTTTGCAGAGAATTTCTCTAAAATAAACTTAGAGATCAGCCAAATTTCAAGTAACATGATGGTCATTTTGGGTGTCCAACTTGAGACACTTCAGAGAAGGTTATTGTCAAATGACAGGAATGCAATAATTTAAGGTGTGTCACATAGGACAGAGAAAATAAATTTGCTGTAATAATTTGTATTAATGCTTTTCTCTTAGAATAAATCAGTTACAACAGGTAACAGTGAAGTCATCTAGTGAGGCTTGCACCACCACTAGTGTTTGACATTATGTGACCCTCACATTCCTTCCCAGCTACATAAATACATTGATTCCCTCTTGGCAAGTCATATGACAAGTCATAGTTTTCCACAGATTTTAACTGTTACTGGAAGGAGCAAGTAAAATAGTAATTTCAGGGGGTGAGAACTGTCAAATTTGAGAAATTGTCTGTAGACACTGTAGCACTATTGCAACAATCAGATGGCAACCAGCGGGCAGATGAAGCAGTTAAAAGTGGAGGCATTTCTGTAGTTCTGCCCTCCCCCATTTCTAACGAATACACTTAACAGTATTTGAAGAAGGTGTCAATTGCTTAGTGAAGCCTTTCTATTAAAAACAATAGGTCTTCTCAGTGGAACTACTCAGTGCTGAGGACATTTGACATCTGATTGATCAGGTGTTTCCCTGAAGGTCTTCTGCATCCCTCCTTGAAATCACCTACCCTATAGGCATAGCATCAAATACAAACCTGTGTAATCAGTGGCTGGGTAAAATGCGGTGCCACAGAGCTGAGACCTGGCTGCAGCAATCCAGTCCTCTCTTGGTTACTGCAATTCAGATGTAGAAATGGCATAGTCTGATGAGAAAGTAGTAGAAGTAAAGCAGTAAAACATTTGAGCATCACAGGTCATTGAAAAAGCCATGTTCTTCTCTCTATTTTGTTTCTTCTTGGAGGTCACAAGTGAGTTCTGCTATCTGTTAGAATCCAAGCTGTAGTTCAGAAGGCAAATCTCTCTTGTTTCTGTCCCCAGGAAGCTATTGGCCAATGTCAGAAAAATGGGGGAAGAAAACTCACAAAGATGGACTTGGTCTACCTTCTTTGTCAAAAAAAAAAAAAAAAAAAAAAAAAAGGCATTGACAATTTGATTTGATTTTGTATCTTCTGTGTGTACAAGTTTTAACTAAAAAAGCCACAGTATATGTTTTTAATAGTTAATGGCATTAGGCAAGACTTTCTGCTTTATTTTTACTTTCTTGAACTCATAATTTCAGAGGAAAGCTCTTTATGGTTGAAGTTTTGAAAATAGGGCACTGTGATGGCACTGTACATGTACATGGACAAGTGTGGCCTGGTATGCTTTGTTCTATAACTGGATCAATACTGTATATGTCTTAAATCCTAGTAGTAATGAAGGACATATAGGACCGGATTTCTACGGTCAGTCTGTTTTTTTGTTTATTTGTATTTTCCACATCTTCCTACCAAAAAAGCTTGTGTGAGATTCCATTGCAAGGCACAAGGAGTGAGAAGCCTTCTTGAGAAGTGATACTGATGTGTCTTTTGTGGATCCACCAAATTATTTTTCTGCTTCCCTGCAATAAGTGTAATAGTTTGTCAAGACCAGGTAAAATTATAATACATGCTTTGTCAGAATGTTTGCTAAGTTTCATGTTAGTGCCAGAGTGTGCATTTAGGGTATTTGCAGTCAACTGCACTGAAGCAATTTCTTTTCTATAAAGGTATAACTTGCATACTGTAAATCTGACCCTTTTTTCCCCCGATCCATCTGCTTCTGTGAATTCATCGCCAGTCTTCACTATACAGGGAGAAGAATGTGATTTCATCTGTTAGTATGGCTGAAAAAAAAAGGTAGAAAAATATATTTTTGCTGCTGTGTGGTTTCACAGAGCTTCAATGAATATAAGAAAGTAGAATTGCTAGTGGATGCGGAAAACGTTACTAGCAACTCTGGAAACAGCTGAAAGTCACAACAATAGAACAGCAAACATGACAGTTCAGACCGCCTTTTATATCACAACAATGCTGACAACATTGAAAAATTCTGGAAAGCTGAAAACTATCAACAGCAGTGCAAAAGAAGCATGCCTCTGACTTCTGCGTGGTACTGATTAACTGGGAAGGCAGCGATGTGTGCTGCTGCTCAGGGACTGGTGAAGTGTAAAGCTGTGATGGGGTCCACAGAGCTTGATGGCCTTTTAATGCAACCTGTAAACAAAATGTTCTGGGCGGTGTGCCTTGAGCAAGAAGAGAGATGAGATTTTTTCAAGTGGGAATGGCACTGGGGAAGGGCATGATAAAAAAGTTGACTGTGCTGGCACCAACATCTTAGTGCCAGGGAAGGGTAGGAGGAACAGACTGCAAAACAGGTAGCACTTGGGATCTCCGTCTGAGGATGAGGTGGATAACTGTTAAATCTGTTTGAAGCGTAGCAGAAATTCAAATTAGGAATAAAGGAAGGATAGCAAAACTAGGGGAGGAGAGGAAAGAGAGTAAGAATGAGACATGCCTGAAAAGATTGTGCTCTGAAAAAATCAGAGCTCTTATATGGTACAATGGATGATTTGAATTCACATCTCTCTTTAATGACATCTTTCTAACACAATTGTAACTGCTGATGAGCAAGCATCACAGGTTTTTGCTCAGGTATTTAAGCAATAATTATTACATTACGAGAAAGACAAAATGCTTAAATATGGCACTGATTTTATGCTTTTACTGTGCAAGACACTAAACTTACTCTTATAGACAGATGTGCTGCAGTTGTAGCGCTGCAGCACAGAAGAAAGCTACCTGTACAGAGTATTCATTGTGTTACACATGATGAATACATTTCCTTAGCCTGATTTCAAGTATCCAATAGCAGCTGGTTCAGAGCTTCATGAAAACAACTCTTTCTATTGAAAAAGCCCTGCTGTCTTCCAGGCATTCTGCAAGCAGGGAAATTGTGATAGAGCACAATGCCCACCAGGGAATGTACTTGTGTTAGCAGTCTTTTGCCATTTAGCACTTAAATTAGGCTGTAGCTTTTATGTTGAAAAGCTAATATGCCCAAAAACCAATACACTCAGTGCAGAAAACTGCTGTTCAAGATTATTAATGCAAAAGATCAGCTTGGATACTAGGAGCAGAAAATGATATTTGTACTGAAGTATTTAAAAAGCAGTATCTTTATTATTGACTTGTTTGCAGTTACTTAATTCCCCTCTTTAGGAAATTGTATTAGTTCTTTGTGAAGAGAGAAATTAAATAGTGCACCTGATATAGTTTGTTAGTAAAACAATGGTGAGTTTGATAACATTGTATTTCAATGCTGAGGTTTCTCAGTGGTGGTGGTATTAGTCATTTAAAACACATAGGTGATATAAGCATATTTTCCGGCCATCTGTGTCTCCTTTCAGAAGACAGAGCAGCATTGAGCCAAACAAGAACAGAAGATACAACAGGACAGTCCTGGGTAGAAGAATTGAAATTGTAATTTGTCTATCTTCCTCAACCCAGTCTATTACCTGTCATTAAAGCTTTAGAGGTAATGCAGCTATGTAGTGGAACTCAAAATCATGAACTGGGTCTGCTACCTGCTCTGGTTTCAAAAGAACAACAGAGGGTATTTTTCAAGTTTTATGAAACACCTTTTGAAAATGCTTAGGAGTTAAATTCTAATGGTAGCCACTCATGTTGTAACATCCAGCCATCTGGATGGATTTATGTGTTTAAACATCTGTGGAAAAGCAGCCAACATTATTTCACCTAGTATTGTTAGGACTTTTACAGTACATAGGAGTTTCCTCTTAGTATCTTTATGATCTTTGGAATCTGGTTTGCCATATATTACATAATAGGGCTAGTGAGAAGTTCCTTGTTTCAATTATTGCTGTGTCTCAATTATGTTTTATTTTATTAGCTTAAGTTTTTTTCCTAGAAACAAGTTTCTGTACTCAGTTTTGTCATGAAGGTCTTCAAAACACAGATCCTAAAATCTCAGGAATCATCAAATAATAAGCTAAGATACAAGATTGCCCAAATCTCTTTGATTTTAAGCTGGACAGGGTTTTTTTTGTGGACCTGAATGAAATGCTGAGTTGACAGGTTGTACGTTCAATTTAGTATCTGGGGAGCTCAGTGCAAGATAAAACAATTGGGCATTTTAGGATTTGATTGTTTAGCATGCAAGGAGCCTGTTCAGTGCAGCCTAGCTTAGTGCTAGTTTTCTATTTCTCTTGGCTTTTGGGATTTCCATCACTGATGGCTCTGATAATGTCTTTTAAATAGAGAACTTTCCAGGGTGCTTTCTTTTATACTCCAAGGTCAAGCTCTTCCCCTCTCCCCATCCGCCTTGGTCTTAGCCTCCCTGGTTGATTTTCAGCTTCATGAAGTCCAACATCACATCTTCAGTTCATGGACTTCTTTTCTCCTTCATGATATAGATATGTTTTAGACAAGCTGTGCTATGAAAGAAGTAAGTTGAGTACTGTTGGAAAATACAACAATGTTCTGTGTAGTTTCCATGGGGCAGGTCTCTTGTGATGAGAACATACAGCTTATATTCTGTAACAGTCACTTCAGAAGTAATGGTGAAGCTCCTGTAAATATAGACTGTTTGTCTCTGATAATCATACAGTGTGGGTTGTTTGTTTTCAGGTGAGTTTTTGCATGATCATTAAGAACTTGGTTCTCCAGACTACCTTAATTTTGTGATAAACGAAAAAGGTGGCAGTGACTTGAACTTAGCCTATGTACTCTTTTTTTCATCCTAGTTGAACTAAGAGGATGCTTTAAATTCTTGGTAGAGTTTTAGACAGTCAGGAAGAGCAGGAGCAATACCAGGCATGTGCAGAATAAAGATGCTTTTAAGACTTATAAACAAACAAACAACAGAAAACCCAACACACCCCCTCCCCAGCTCTTGTCTCCAAGCTCCGTACCTGCATCATCAGAAATAAGTCCCAAGCTGATACACAGAAATTCATTGCCCCTACTTCCTCTCCACCAACACATATGTAAGAACATAAGCTTGACTGCTTAGCAAGTGGTATACACAGTACAAAAATGTTGTGAGTTTCAAGTAGTTGTGTCTCTTTCTGTTCTTTAAATTAGTCATGTGAGATGCAGCAGCTGCTAAGCCTTCAACATAGATTCTCACTTACTATGAAGAAGGGTTTCTCAATGAATCCCAGAGCCAGTAAGACATTAAAATCTCATTAAAATCCAGTTGCATCCCAGCGCTTAGCTCCTTCATTTTGCTTTGCAAATTTCAACCTGTGTTCTGACCAAGCTTTTTGTAGTTAGGTTTTTCCGCTGGCCCAGTTGGAATGAACATAAAATATTTTAGTGCTCAAACTGGTCTAACAGTTTGAGGGCAGTTTGAAGGGCAAATTGTCCCATATCACCTCAGTGCAGGAACCTGAATCATCCTTGAAAGATGCCTATATGTGATTTTCATCAGACTCAGGATGTGCAGGGTTCATGAGCACAGGCAGGGGCCAGCAGAAGAGTTCTTATGTTACCTTAAAGTTGGGTGTGATTATAAGATTTAACAGCTATGATAGAATTTTTTTACTCACTTGAGGATAGATGGATGGATCCTGTAGTTGCCAGTGTCAGTATATGGAGGACAGACACGTATGGATTTGAACTGTCTTTTAGTAGCTCATCAGTATGTCAAGTCAGACTTCTGTGCTTAAAGCAGCAGTGGTTAGTGTTGAGTTAATATCAAGGTTGGGGAATGATAATTTCTGTTTTGTTCTTAAACGAGGAGTTTCATTAGGGAAAAAAAAAGGAGAATAAGGTTGTTCATCGTGGTCTCTGATATTCTAGTATCCTCTACAACTTGCAGAGATGATTTCTGCTTAGGATTAAAAAGTCTGAATATAAATGCCATAAAGTGAAAGTTGACGAAGGAAATGCAGGTGGGTTTTTCCAGAGAAATAGATTAAATATGTCACTTAATGTGCAGTGCAGGGGAAAATTTAAGAGCACAAAGTATAGTGGAAGAATCATGAATTCTATCATAATTATTGGTGGTTTGCTTGTGAAGAAATACTAATTGGAGTCCTGATGAAGAACTATAAATTACATAGTCTTATCATACATCTGAACAGAGAAGAGCATGCCTGCTTCACTGCACACGAGGATGGCACTTACTTCTACACCTGGCTACACTTGGAAGATTGATGCAACACACAGATGGGTACATTTCTGAGTTACAAACAATTTGTATGAAAGATCAGCTCTTCTAACTTAAAGGCTGGTGCAACTGTGAGGCTTCGGGTGATACAGGGACATGTGGGAGAAGAGAGTGGCATTGGTTCAGTGCACATATGCAGAAATGTGGTGATGGACAGTAGTAGCTGGAAGAGAATTCCAGACCATATAGCAGTGAGAACTATTTGAAAGACAAGCTAAAAAAAAATTAAGAAAATAAAGTGAAAACAGGGTGCAACAGAAGGAAAACAAAGGACTCCTCGGGCAAGATTCTCAGAAACTAATGTCTGAATATCAGCTCCTAAATCTTTTTGTAAGTATATGGCTTGATTTTTTGTGAGGTGATGAGGAGCCAGGCGTTCCTATTTGAATACCATATGGAGGTGTGTTTAGTGTATTCATATGAAACATTAGAAGGCTAAAATTTTACTATTTAGCATTTTCCTGTGAAATTAAAAATTTAGGAAACAAATGTGAAGTATCCAGGCATGAGGGTGTTTCTAAAGAAAACCCAGTGGGTTCTGTTGTAATGCCAGTCTGCCTTTGACCACCTTCCAGTTCCCAAGCTGAGAGCAAGGGTTTTAGAAACTGTGGCTATGCACAAGGGAGTAGGGAACTGTTTTGCTTTGAAATTGGCCCCCAAATTTTTTTTTTGTTGGAATGTCAATGTTCTTTTGAGGTTGGCCATGACATTCTCCACTCAGAAAAATCAGATTAATCCTAGTTTTTGATGTTTCTCCTGGGAGAAAATTCTCTTCTAAACAGTTGGAATGAATTTAATCCCTTCGCATTCCATTCTCAAGAATGCTGGAACTACTGTTCGCAAGAAATCCAAGATGCTTTTATAAGGACAAGCAAATATTTCATTCGGAGTCCAGCCTGGGTGCCTTCAGGTAAGAGAAGGGTGTTGGGTTAGACAGGAAGAGACTACAAAAAACCCCCACCTTGCACAACTTCCCACCCCACCCCTGCAGCTGAATGCAAAATGTCTGTGCATTCACATTTAATTGATGGACAATAAAAAGCAGGAGAGCTGTTGAGCCTGGTATTTCAGGAAGCAATCACCCTTATATTCAGTCACCGCCTCTTCATGCTTTTCCGAGTGTGGTGTGGTGCTGCTTGAGCAAGCGCAGGCTGTTCCCTTTCTTTTCCCCTGCGGAGTGGATCCCCTCAAGAATTGGTCTCTCCGTATTTTAATTGTTTTTTTTCCGGTTGCTGGCAAGAGGTGTTAAAATACCTCGCCTCGCTTGTATCAGAGCGGTGCTGGCTCTGCGCACAAAGCTGCACGCAGCATGGGGCCGAGTGGTCCAGGCTGTCCTACCACGAAGCACAGCAGTGGTCTGTATTTACTGGTTACTGAGTCCCCGAAGGAGGCAGGAAGGAACACTTGGGAACCTGCAAGTCATTGCTAGTCCCAAAGGGGGCAAGAGGAGAAATCTGACCTGTTCAAAGTGGAATATTCGTCGTGGTATTGTGCTGTTTCACTGCTTCCACTCCAAATGGATGTTATGGATAGATTTCTTCAATAAATAAGAATTCATTTCTGATGCTGCCAGGAAAATAAAACAGATAAAGGATTGGTTAGGGCTGCAGGAATAACAATATGTGATATTACATTGTAGTTTTGAGAAACAGTATAGATCCAATTACTTTCAGCAGTTACCAGAGGCTGGAAGAAACAGGATATACACATCAGTTGTGTAAACAGCAGCTTTTCATCTTGAATATGCCAGGGTCAACTTCTTTGGTCAGGTAGACTGGGTTTTACTCCTTCCAGGTCCTGTGACACCTGCAAAGTAACAAGGGGAAAAGATGAAAAAAAAAGGGGGGGGGGGGGAAGTGGAGTTCGTATTCCAGCCCCTTGACTTGGCTATTCACAAGCAGGCCACAGCACGCAGGGTTAGGCATTTCTTATACTTGGACTGCAAATGCAGGGAAGGAAATTTGAGAAGGCATAATCTGGAGCCATACAACAGTACAGGTAAAATAAATTATGATTTGCATGCTCACAGGAAAGGAATAAGGATGCATTCATATCTGTAATGGACTTCATGCTGAGCATCATTTTCATGTTGACGTACTTAATGCTGGTATCTATGGTATGAATAGATGTCTGATTTTTGGAGATTGTGATCTACTCATGCTTCATTATAATAATAACAATAATATTACAAGGGGAAAAAAAAATGAGTTGGAGATTCTAAATAGCATCTTTCAGAAGTGTCCTGTGGACCTACTGAAGATTCAGAAAGGTCCTTCTATTTCTGTTTATCTGATATTACTTATCTGAGATGGCTATTTCCTGAATCATCATCATTTCTTCTTGTCTGTCCCCCGATCTTATTAATTTTGTATTTAAAACACAGTCCCACTAAAAGTTAACATTTGCAGTAAAATACAAATCCAATATGTGCTATTGTGTCCCCAAAAGTCTTTCAGTGAGGCTTCAGTTCTTGAGTAGTAACTAAATTAATGTACAAGTAGAAGAACCCTGCAAGATGCAATATTGTGGTGTGAAAGAAAGGAGTTGAATTACAAAGTAGACAGATCCAGAATTGCTATAAAATGGTGAAGCTCCTTTTGTTAGGAAAGCTTCGCTTTCTCATACCAAAAGATAATGTAACTAAACATTATGCTTTCCTTCTCTGCAAAATTAAACACAGATTAATTATGTATTAGCTGAGTGGGTGTTTACTTGAGTTAGTTGTTTAGAGTACTGCTCTGGAATCCACACTGTAAATGAACTATCTAGACTTCTGTGATCAATCCAGTTTATCTGGAGAACACCCTCTGGTTTTTCATAACATGGTAACTGAGTAAATCTCACATAATCTGCTGAACTTAAATACACAGGCTATTCAAAAATATGGAGCGATCTGACAGACACCCAAAAGGAGGACCATCACTTGGCTATGGCTGTCATCTTTTTTGTTGCCTCTTTAGTAAGAAAATCAGGTCACCTCTTGTTTTATTCCTGGATCTGATATGTATTTTGTGTGAATGCATCTTTTCATATGGCACCTTACAGGATCCTGGTCCATTTAAAAAAAAAAAAAAAAGAAAAGAAAAGAAAAAAAAGAAGAAGCAGCAGCTACAGTACAATATGGTAGTATAAATAATTTTTTTCAGTTTTTATCAGCCACAAAAGGGGCACAACTGTGTCACATGCTTTTAATCTGTACTATATTTATTACTATTATATTTAATAGCTGTGACAATATATTGAAACTTTCTGTTTGTTTTTGGGTCTTTTCAGGATGAGAACTCTAGATGATGTGTAAAATATGCCAGTTTAAGTAGACTGTAGACAGTATCATATCTACTCTTTGTGCTTGAGTGGGAGAGATCTGTCCTCAGTCTGGTCAAGATGGCTATGTAAAAGGTAGAGATGGGGAGTAAATTTCCAGGGCCTGACTATGTGCTTTCTGCTGGGCAGGGTTGATGTGGAGTGCTACCATTTGGGATGCTTATGCTTCCCCCTCCCCGTACCTTCATCCTCCACTTCTTGAAAGGTAAAAGTGACAGAACATAGCATAGAAGTAAGACTCACGTTTTGTACCAATTCTTATGCTAGTCACTAAAAGGATTTTAAAAAACCCAAACAATGCAGTTTAGCTCATGTTGATATTTCTCTAGTGTTGGCACTTAAAATAGGTTCATCCCTACCTTTTAACTATGTCTTAGAAAAAAAGTAGTGTTCTTCAGACTTTTGAACTGTGGTATAGTCTAAAATGTATTGTACTTCAGGTTGTTGCATTACTTCTTTGGATGCCTTTTTGGGGAACTTATGGTATATCAATGGCTGTATTTTGACTGTAGAAAACCAGAGTCTCTCTTTACCTCCAAGTTCAGATTTAAGTTTTGAACAATGATGTAAACCTTAAGAATAAGTCTTCAGTAGAATCTGCTCATGTCTGGAAAAATCTGGCTTTTGTGGTCACCAAGTTTCAATTCAGTCCCTTTTACAGTTGTGTGTCCTAATCCTGTAAAGTGTGCACTATACAGGTAGGTTCATTCAGAACAGTTGTGCCAGGAAGTTGTGGTTGGATTTTCTAGCCCTTAAGAAATTTCTCTTTAGAAACCTAGCTGTTCCAGTGCCCAACACTGAGCATGGTGCTCTTCCGAAGGCCTCCAAGGAGCAGTATTCCTCCTGTAATGAACAGAGATACTTACTTTAGACATGACTAGAATCAAAAATAGGGATGGAAGAAGCTGGAAAGAGATGAACACAGAACTCAAGGGATTTCTAGGTGCATCGCGTTTGTGCATGAAGTACACATGCATGCCTTTGGCTCAGTGAAAGGGCTTCAAAATGTCTGGTGCTATCTTTCTGGAAGGGTTTGCTCCCTCTGCAATGCTGGAAGGGTGGTTTGCATCCCCAAGTGCTCTTGCACTAACATAGTACCTATTAGAATGGAGGTGAAGCAGTACTACAAGTGTGAAAACCTGGAGCTGTGGCAAGCCAAGTTCTGGTTTTGACCTTCTTGGTGTCGGCCCATCCTTTAAATAAATGATAATAAGGCAGTGTGTTCCCTCTTAATCTAATTCTCATCAGACCCATCGAAGGCAGTGGACTGTACCAGCTGCTAGCATCGGCTGCCGCCTTAGAGATTCACAGCAACACTTGGGTGTATCAAATGTCATTGCCACGAACGTGACACATTGTGTTCCTGAAAATAAAAATGGAATCATCCCCGCTTGTTCAAAGCACGGTTATCTCTCTCTGCGTTTATTGTCTCTATCATGGTACAGGAACTGCTGCAAAATTTCCAGTGCATATATCGTTACAGATTAGTGCGGGCCCCCGTGATTCTTGGAATGGCATGGAGCTGTTTTTGTTTACTGATGACATTTATCCTCTCATTTCCTTTTGGAAGCGTGACAACTTCTCGCTGTCTGATGGGAAATGTACTTACAGGACCTTCTTTTCATGCCGTGTCTGACGATAAACACTCTACTGCATAGTATCCATGTCTGCTTGCTATGGAGCCACTATTACTGCTTTCAGCAGTCAGTCTGGCAGGAACTTGGCTGGGCAGGAAAGCAAAAGGGTTTCTAAGTGCAATTATCTTCTCTTGCAGGAGGAGACCGAGAGCGGATGACAGCTAATCATGAGACGTACCTTCTTATGGCGAGCACACAGAATGACATGGAGGATTGGGTGAAATCTATTCGCAGGGTTATATGGGCGCCATTTGGAGGAGGTGAGTCAGTGAGGGAACATGCAAGGCTCCCAGATACACAAAGACACATAAGGGTTCTTCTGTTGTCTCTCAGTCACAGCCAGAGTTTTGAAGTGAAGAGGAGAAGAATGATCTAGATCTTTCAAAAAAAGTGAGCCCTTTGTTTTCTCTTGCAATGCAGGTATTAGGCTTGTTCCCATGCAGAGGGCTTAAGTAAAAGGCTTTAAGCCGTCTGGAACCACTTCCCTTGATGAGAATAGCACATGATAGTGCATTACCAAGGTGAGGGGAAGGCTTCTATGAAATCAGTTTTTCCATAGGGAGAAGCAGGGTAATTCCTTTGGTCACCAGTGAAAAGACTGTCCATGTGTTTCATAAATGCCTGTTACAAGAAGCTGTCAGTGATTCTCCTGCAAGTGACAGCTAAGATCAGTAATAGTATTATATAAAGCTATGTGCTCCAATATAAGCCCCAGGATATCAGCAGTAGCAGTATAGGATAGATTCTTTTTCTTTTGATTGGCATACCCAACAATTTCAGTAGTACTGGATCAAAATTTATTGTTGGATGTCTAGTTGTCTTTTTTAAAAGTTCTCTTATGTTGAATGGGCTGCAAATTATTATCATAACTTTCATCATTATTATTCTGGTGATAACATCTATATTATTATACAAGTATGATTGACACACTTGCACAAAATGTCAGTACATTAATCAATCTGTTCCTTGAAGCTCTTAAATCTCCAATTTTTTTTGAGAAATATTTTTCTACTGTGAAAGAGCACCTGTATTGCATCAGATGCTTTTTGGTCTTGTCTGCAGGTTGTTGAAAAAGTAAGTCAGGCAGGATTGTCTGTGCTGTTTCATGACTGAGAAGCACAGTTATCACTGAAAACTCTGATTGCTGACTGCAAATGTCTTGTTCTCAACTGCCAGGTAGACCACGGGAGAGAGGAGGGAGGGACTGAAGGAAACCTCCATTTAAAATAAAACTTTTCTTGTAAGCCACCCATCTTCCATTGTGCTTTATACAGGTCACAGAGTTCTTAGGAGAAGGCTTTAGCCTCACTGGTAGGCTGCACTGTGGGACTTGGTCAGCTAGGGCCTGCCTGGCACCTCTTCAAACGTGACTGTCTTCTCTTTGGCTCCTCCTGGGAAAATGTGCTCTGGAAAGATAGTGCTAAGCAGTCATCTCACTGGGATCTGGCCCTGTATGTTAATAAGCTGGCACAGTCCTGAATCTGAGCATGTAGGTCTTACAGGAGGATGCTAAAAAAAACAAAACAAAAAACCAAAGCCCAAAACTCACAAAGTGAAAGGTTTGTCTTAAAAGGTGTGATCTTCTATAGGCATATTGTGGCAGAGGAGAGTCAGGAGGAGCACAGTCTTCTGCAGTTAGGCTAGGTAAGAAATCTGCTTGTTTATATAGCATGAAGATTACCCATCCCCAACTTTCTCTTTGTAAAGCAGGCCTCCTGTTGAGCTCCTTAGTGTTCTCTTACTCAGTCCAGTGGCAGTGTAAGCTGCTGTGGCAATAATAAATTTGGGGGCATAAGAGAACTGGATTTTTCGAAGAGTATCTTTGTGGTTTTTTGCACATGGCTTCCAGCACCACAGTATATTTCTGTGGCAAATAATGAGGAAAGGCAACCTTGCAGTTCTGCAAGTGGAGAAGTGTCTATGTTTTACAGGCAGGGAGCTGAGATTAAGTGAAACTGTTTCTAGCCCAAGTCCATGCACAGAGCTATGAATAGAAACCAAATCTCCAGAGTCCTGACCCTATGCTTTCTTCACCAGCCCCTCATTTGCTTTTATAGGGCAAGAGCTATTTCTGGCTTACAGCTGGGAATCCTTCCAGCCATCATGAAAATTCTCAGGACACCATTATTGTTGTAGGAGTGTTTAATGCCAATTACTGATGGAAGCATCTTGCTGAAGACTTCACATGCTGATTTGCATGAAACAAGAGTTGAGTGCAATCCTTGAATTACTGTTTAAATTCATTTGTGGTTGAAATACTTCTAAGCATGTTCTTTTTGGTTTTGCTATTTGATTTCTTGAGCAAATACACTGACTCAGGGTTATTTGTATTGGGAAGCAAACAGTTAACTCCCTGGAAAACATGAGAATAGATGGAACATGATTTTGGGTTTAGTGTTCACAGAGAAGGTTTGACTGTGATAACATGGCAAAAGCAGTATTGTGGTATGTGTCACCATTAAGAACAGTGTTTCTAGTGCCCCCCGTTTTATCAGCTCCTTGTTACTTAAGTTGATAGTCTGAGCTATCTTAACAAGTCTTAATAAGCCCTATTAACTATTCTGTAATTATGTATGGCCAGACACACTCATATTTTTATTATCCCTTGCTACGTGGATGTTGCTGCAGCTGCTGCAACAGTCTGATCCTTCTAAAGAAGGGCACTTCTGGCTTAAGTTGTCCAAGCACCTGCCTTTATGAGCTGTAGCCACTGAAGTTCAAAATCTTTTTATCTATTACTTTAGCTATAAACAAGATATAGAAGAGTTGCAGTCACATGATGACTAGCCAGTAACAAGTAATTACTTGCAACACAAAATTATTTCAGACAGCTAATTAATCAAAACACCAGTTTTGTATCAGCTTCCTAAATTTCAGTACTAGATGGTAAACAACAATAGTCTGGTGTCATACAAGTCAAGTGCCACTTTGAGTAACGTATTTGAATTTTCTGGTTCTTTTAAGCATTGTAAGCAGGCTGTGTGTGTGTGTGTGTGTGCACGCACGCATGTGCAACGGATGTGTCTGAGCCTTGGTGAGCCGCTAATATTTAAAGTTTGTCTGGCAGTGGGAAAGGACTCCTGGTACCAGAGCAAGGAGCCCTGTAAATGATTAACCATATCATTAAATTGTTATTTGTTAACCTGTGCTAGAAAGAGAAGGCAGGCGTGGGGCAGGTGGGAATCTGCTAAGGTGATCAGAAACAGATTGGTTTTTGGACCGAAAGAATAAGGTGACTGGAAAAAATTCTGAAAGGGAAAAGAAATGTAAGTGAGCCAGGGCATGTAATGCCTGTTTGCACATGAAATTCCTTTCCTGATCAGATTAAAAAGGCAATTTTTTACAGGAGGGAAAGGCATAAGCTTTAATTGCAGAGCTTGCAACTAAGGGAGAGGGAGGAGGCGAGAAGAAGGAGCACGAGCATTTTAGCAGGGGTAGTAGTGTAAGGTCTGGCACCTCCTGCGGGAGCCAGGCACAGCCTGCTTGCTTTTCAGGCTGCCACACACGACAGCCGCCTGAACTCAACTCAAAGTCACCCGGAGGAGCAGAAAAATCTGCGTTGCGGCGGCTCCCTCCTCTACGTCGTTTTCCTGCACCTGCTGCACGAGAGGGGCTGGCGCAGGCGGCAGCAGCAGCAGCAGCCGTGGCTGCCATTGCCAGGCGTGGGACCGGGAGGGAGGGAGCAAGCAGAGCATCCCCGTGTGGAGGCACGTATTCCTCAGCAGCTCCCCAGGATCCTGCCGGCAAAGATGCGCTGCTGCCGCATTTGACGCACCTCTCCCATGAGAGCTTCTGGTGGTTTGAAGGCAATAAAACAAGCGAGAAGCCCCTGAGAACATCAGACAGGGAGCTGGGTATATAAAAGGCCTTTTAAAAGGAATCTGTTGTGGACAGAGAGCCTTTCGGGCGAAGGGGCTGTTGTTTTTGCTTCTCGGTTGCAGAGATAAAGGGAGCCAGCAAGGAATATTGTATCCTGGAGGATTCTTCAGTAGCCTTTTTGGTACTGTTCTTCTCTTTCCCCTTGCTCACTGCAAAGCGCTGACCTTTTCCTGTGGAATTGGAGTCTCTGCCACTCAACCCCCTGTTCCAGCTGAGAGGAAGAGGTCTTTCTCCCCCTTCATCTGTGCAGGCACTTCTGTTTGAATGGAAGATACATCTTTTTGCTGAAACTCTTCTGTTGTGACACTGCATAACAGACAGTTGTCTCACTGCAGGAAATAAAAGAAACTAAAGGAAATAGAGAGACAGAAGGAAATTGTTCCCCAAAGCAAAATTGAAGCAGGGAAGAGAACGTTAAAATCACTTCAAGCCCTACCCAAGATCTAGAAGACCACAAATCTCATAGCTCCAGAGGAAAATACACTATTATAAAAACTCCTCAGCAGTCAGTAATGATGAGCAGTCGTGGTGTTTTGTCTGGATGCAGCTGGTGAAGGAAAGCTTTGGAGGGACGTGGGTGATCTGGCCTGTATGATGCCTGAAGACAGAAATGCTGGAGTCCGCAGCCCAGGTGCCTTAGCAGCAGCTCCTTTCATTCCTAAAACTACTTATAGGAGAATTAAGCGGTGTTTTAGTTTCCGTAAAGGTAGGTCCATTCTGTCGCTGTGTTCTGCTTTGCTAATGAAGCCGTGGTTTCTGAGAAATCAAGGGGCTGTGTGTGCACGGGCAGATGAGAGTACTGAAACAAAAGGCATTAAACAATGCAGATGCCAACATTCCACAAATGATTTATTTACTTCTTTGTTCATTTGTTTGTAGCTGGCCAGCTGATACTGTCTCCTCTACGTAATAGCCCATGAATGGCCTGCCTGAATGAGGTGGCTTGAGACAAGATTATTGCAGAGCATCTGAGCAAAAATCAGTGAGAACAGTGGGGGAATCAGATCTGTGATGCTCTGAATTGCCTGTTTGTCTGGCAGAACATCAGGGAGAAGAGTTTGCATTTTGTCTGTGTGGGAGGAGGGGGGAGAAGAGATAAATGCGTATCTGTGCAGAAAGTCGACTAAGTCCTTCAATTTAGAGATTTCTGATGGATTTAAGTGTAGCACTACAATGCACAGTCCTGTTGCAAGTGCTGCACTGCCCCTTAATCTTGCTGCCCTGCAGCCTGCATTTGCCTTTCCACCTGCTGCATAGAGATGCTTAAAGCCAGTTCTGCATTGCACGTACTCCTGTTGAAGCAGAGCATGGCAATACTGGGGGGAGGAGGGCAAAGAGGAGGCTGGCTTTCAAAATATGTTAGCTGGAAGAGAAACACATGTCTGAGAGGTATGACAAGTGATGATAAGGTGCCACAGTGCTTGGGATGGGTGTGGAGAAACTACCTTTATGACGAGAACAAAAACTTTGTGTGGGGGAAGAGGAAAATATTGGTGCTGCCTTAAAAACTATGCTGGACAGAGAAATCCAAGTGAAAGGGCTAAATTTTCACGTTGTTCTGAAGTGTGAGAAATTATCTTACACAGGCGTTATTCAAATAAAATCATCTTCATCTTCTGCTCCTCCCTAAACTGTTCCTCCATGCTGCTATTTGTCCTTTTGCAAGACCATGCAGCTCTTTGCTCACAAGACTCAGTAGTGATGTAGTGGCGTCATTGCTTTTGAGGGTTGCGTGTGCAGGCAGTCAGGGGCAATGCCTTGAAATGGTGGATCACAACCAGTGAGGGACTCACCACGAAACTACAGCAGAGGTCAGCTATCACTTGCAGCTGAGATAGCATTGAAAGCTGTTTGCTCCCTGCACCCGCTGTCCCTGAGGCCAGCATTTCCCTTGGTTGCTGGAGTTCAGTCCTTCTGGAGACTGGCCAAGAGGATGTGGATATGTCTGTATGAAGTGTGCTAGTGCATTTCAAGGTGTCGGTGTGAATTAGAGCTGTCTGTGCCCCATTTATGCACTTAACTATTTGAGAAATGTTTGGAAGTTGAATAAAGGATTAAGTGATAATTTTGCAGACAGCTGCCTTTGTGCCTAGGGTGCAGCCTTATCTGCTCCAAAAAGAGCTTCAGCTGTTGATTCTTCCCCTGTATGTTCTGACACAGAAACTCTTCATGTCTAAAACTCCAACTGAAGCTGCAGCACTTGGGGCAGAGGACAGAATGATGGTGCTAATTTGCTTTACTCTACATACCATTTGTTTCAGTAGCTTTATTATACACATTTTCTATCAAGAGTGTTGTGAGAAGGCCCCTAGATCAGAGCTGCAGAATGCTGGATGCGCATGTTTAACTACATCCACATCCCACTGAAGTCCACAGAAAGATGAACATTAACTGGACTTTCGGTCAAGCCTTTGCTATGGTTGCACAGGCAAATTGGGATAATTACACTTGTCTTATTAATTGGCATACCGAATTCTTACAACTTCATTTGCAGATTGTATACCCAAGAATAAAAACAGGCAAAACTAGCCTTCTGCAAACCTAGCCCGTACTTGCATAAAGCAGATCAGTTAGTTCTAAGCTGTGCAACACAATGCAGAAAATAAAATTAGCAGGGAAAACCACTGGCTAGTCATTGGAAGAACTACACGGGAATCGTGACATTGTATGTTTAGGCAGAGATACATCGTCATCTTCACCGGTGATACAAGGTGTTTCCTTCCTGGAAATCAAGATCAAAGCTGCATTGTGATAGGCACCGAAAAATTAAATGTCAGACCTGTTTGGTGGTCGTGTTGTAGAAGTTAGTGCTTAGAGGGCAGCACCTGAACAGAGACAGAGCCAAGCATCTTTAAAATCCAATTTAGAGAAGATGCTCTCTGTTTAAGTACCACCACAGGAACCTCCTGAGAACATGTGCAGGGTAAGTGGAGAAAAGCAGTAACTGAGGGTAACTTTGCTGGCATGCAGTGGTGAGAACATTCAATAGCATGGTGAATTTGGGTGAGTAGAGTTTTGGAGGAGGAGGCGGCGTTGGCCATGGCCAGAGAAATGGTGCAGGCCCTGATGTGAGCAACTGTGGTAAGTTCCTGGGGGTGTTTTTAAAATTGCCTCCCTTCCTTTCCAGCCTGTAGGTAGTTCTGCTCCTATTTCAGAGTTCTTTTTTCTAAGCAGTAATCTCTGGTGCGCAGCTGTGCTAAACTCCAGGGGAGGAGTTTATCTTACCTTACCTACTGTTGGCATCACACTGACTGTGGCGTAGGAGAAGGCTTGAATGAAAGAAAATGAGTCAGGTGGGAACAAAATTCTGCCACTGCTATTTTTGGTAGGATTTTTCTTCTCCTGTACGTTACAAAATTCTGTACAGAAGAAGAAAATACTCGCTGCCTTTGATCTACTCAAAGCAGCACTTAGTGTTGGGGAACACCAGAGCAGAAAGCTGGTAAGAAATAATAATTTAAAACTCCATATTAAGTGTTATGTGGCCATGACAGCCACTTCATGTTATTCCAGGACCTTTGTTTCCAGCCCTGCTGTTGAAAGCCATTCACCTGATCTGTTATTTTCAGTCAATGAATAACTGATGTAGAATTGAGAGCTGCTTAAAATTCTCATCCAGATCGTTCCAAAACAAGTTCTGAGTTTTGTTCTGCTGCACTTTGAGAGAACACATGTACAGGCGTGGGCCCTCTGCTGAAAGCATCAGCCCTCTGTGCTTTATGCTGTCTGAAAATTATGCTATCATCTAAATTGCTGAAAGGTGGCTTGGGAAAGGCAGAAACCTTCTGGCTCGCTGCGTGCGTGTGCTGTGGTAGAGCTAGAGTGGCAGGTGGGCTTTTTCAAGCTATTCCTTAGAGAGCAAGGAGACAGAACTGCCGCTTACATCTTTCTCCTTTTTTTGTCACTGAATCAGAAGCTTGGAGTTACTAGACTTGAGATGTGACCACTGCCTGTGCTCAGTAGCTAAGGAAATCATTGACTAATAGCATTCTTAGATTTAAAAAATATACTCTAACTGTGAATATGTACCATTGAAAATACCACAGTGCTTTCACAACTCTTGAGTACACATACACAGAACTTGGATATAGCACTGTAGTGTCTTTCATAAACTTTATGGGTATCAGTTAGGCTTGCAAATCCAGTTTCTCAAAATGTTTACAAAACTTCTGCCATGGGAATGTTCTAGTTAATGAATAACCGCTCAGCGTGCCCTTTACTAGCATGTGATTTTCCTCTTTGATGTTATGCGTGATCTTGGCTTAATTGGATATAGGTTTAAAGACCTACAAGGGCCTCTCTGAAAAAGCAGTTCTGCTGATTAAATCTAATGACTGGTCAGAACTGGAATCCTGTACATTTCCCTGCCTTCTGCTAGCTGTGGGGAAGCCAAGCTGCTGCCATTCTGAATCTCAAGGTTTCTTGTTGGGTTTGTTTGTTTGTTTCCCTTCTGGCACACTGTCTCAAGGATAAACCAAACCACAGGTTAGCACTTGTGCATCTGTGCATTTCAGGATTTTGGAGACATTGAGATTTAGGAGGAGAATTTGGGTTTGGATTACATCAGTTATGAGGGCTGTCTTTTATTTCCTTCTCCACAGAGGCGTTCTTGTTTAGTTACTGTAGTGGAAATTTACTTTTAAAAAACAGTATGTGAAATTATCTCTGTGGTTTTGGTTACATTGTAGTCTCCCTAACTAGGACTGTCTTTTCCTTGCTTCTCTGTAAAGGAGATGCTAGTAGTTACCAGGTATAGCTGATAGTGTTCACTGTTGTTTGCCTCTGCCAACCACTAAGGTTGCAGCCACAGTTCTTTACAGCATTGCCTTTGCTTCTTAACAGTCAATGTCTTAGTCTTCATAAACTATTCATCTGCAATATCTCTGTAGGAATTCGTTGCGACCTAAGGGGGGATAAAAGCATGAGAAAGGGACAGTGGAAGAAGGTCAGCTTTACAGGGCGATGATCATGGCTTTTATTCCAAAATGGTGAAAAACCCAACAGGCACCAGAAAGATGATGAACAAGGTAAAATTTGTGACAACATGGTCTGGAGGCAGAGCTGTCATGTTTCTGCCATGTCTGCCACTGGCAACAGAGTACTTTCTCCATAACGTATCAGCAAGTCTGTAACTTCAAGTCAATATTTATGCAGGCTTATCATGACTGATGCCTTTCATGGCCAAGTGCTGCCTGGTGCAGTGTTCTGCATTTGTTAGGTGAAGGAAATAACTTCATTTGGAGAAGTTCAGCCTAGACTTTGAAACCAAACCAAGCCTGCCTGAGATGAATTCCAAAGCCAAACAAATTGGAGAACACAGAGTGTAGTAAATGGTGACTTCAGAAGCACTTCAAAGTGTGATGTTGTGATTTTCCATGAGACTTAGGTCTTAACTTTAGGTTATTACATCGTTGTTAGAATTGCCATGCTAGCTATGAGCTTCCCAAAGCTGATCCTCATGCCTGTGAGATAGATACAGTATTATCACCATTCATACAGATGGGGAGCCAAGTCCCTGAGGCTTTATCTGACATGTGAGGATGGTGGGGCATACACCTATATATCTGGCCATGAAGTATATATGTGGCCAGACTCAATGCAGCTGTGTTCTGAGGATTGTGTAGGATCTGAATCCAGTCTGTCAGATCTGAGATTACTGCTGTGGTTATTCTGTCTCTCTTTCAGGCACTCCGAGCTATGTGTATTTTAAGTGTCCAAGTAAAAGTCCCTTAATTTACCATGTACCTTATTGCAGTCAGTAGTAGAAACAATTCAGTGTTTACATTTAAAGGACCAGAGCCGGGAAATTTTAGGCTCCAATTTGGATTAATTTTTTTTTCTTGACACTGGTTACCCCTCCATCATATCAGGTTTTATTTTTCCTCATATATATATTTTTTAATGTTTTCTTCATTCAGTACCTGTGATTTGCTGCTACAATACAGAACCAAGTTTGTCATATCCATTTGATATATGTCACCTTTTGTATGTGAATCACTCATTACTTTATGTTTGTCTTAAAAAAATACTGTTTGACAGTAGTTACAGACATCTTAATGCTTTATGGTTGCCACCTGTTTTCAATACTTCTTGTGTTGTGGTGCATCAGCAATTTATATAATATAGGAACTTGTTTTGCTCCCACTCTGCATGCTTTGAAAACTAGTTCTAAAACAAAGGAGAAAAAAAAAAAGGCAGCATCCCCCAAAATGTATTAATAGAAAGTGATGTGTTTTGACTGCAGTGTCACTAGTAATACGAGTTTCAAAGCAGTCTGGTAGGTTTGAGAACTTACTCTTTCCTCTGCAAATGTAAGCTGCAATATGCACATTACTGATTAAAGAATGTTAGCATGGAGAGAAGAAAGTATAGCCAATAGGACAAAGCTTATTCATACTAATTGTACTGTCAGTGGGCATGAGTTGTAATTGGAATGTCTGATCTTATACTGATTAATTTTGTTTGAAAAGAGGCAAAAACTCTTGTGTTTAAAACCAAGAGATCTCATGGGCTCTTGAAGGGAAGTTCAGACTGTAAGTTCATAGGACAAACCAGAGTAGGATGGCCAAGTCTTACACCCAAGAAGGAATAACCACAGGGTTATTACAGCTCTGCGGAAAGGACCTGGGTGCCCTGGGGCACAGTAAGCTGCACACAAGCTGGCAGTGGACCTGGCAGCAGGGAAGGTTTGACAACAGCCTGGGCAGTACCAGCAGGAGCAGAGCCAGCAGAGGGAGGGAAGTGATTAACCCCCTCTGTTCAGCATTTTTTAGACCATATTCTAAATATTATGTCCATTAAAAAAAAAAAAGTGGGATGGAGATAAAACTGGAGGGAGTTGAGCAAAGGGCCACCAAGATGCTTGGGAGCTAGAACACACACCCTTGGAGGAGAGGCAGAGGAAGTGGGGCTTGTTGAGCCAGGAGAGGGGACAATTCTGAACAGCAGCCTTTTTGTATATTAAGGAGTTTGAATTCCCCAGACTCCCATAATCATGCAGATTCCTTAACTGACTTTCAGTGGACCTTCCTCCTTAATTCTGCTACTTTCAGAATGAGAGTCTAGGAAATCTAGAGGGACTTGAGGATTTCCTCTGTGTTGACCAGCGGCAGCTCTTAAGTCAGACAAATACAAGAAACCTGAATTGATGTAATACTCCTGCTATCCCCATAGGCAGTTTGCAGGAGGTTAGGAAGGTATGTAAGAATTAACAAAACATACTTTAACTTCTTTGCCAGTGTGAAGAGGCTGAACTTTGTGGACACCAAATACTCCACACCAGTCAGTATTCTTCTAAGCTTGACTCACTCTGAAATTCCAAAATTCCTTCTTTAATTGCTAATTGTTGGGTTTGGGGTTTTGTACAACATGAAAAAAAAGTGAGCTAATAAAAGAGTGACCGTGTGATGTTCAGTCCCCTTACCTACTGCTGGTTTTGGCATCCACAGGTGTGGGTACCATGGAAATCACAAAATGTGCTGCTCTGCATCTCAGAATACTTTTTGGATGTCTTAGCTGGACATCAGTTACTCTCTCCAGTTATTTCCTGTGCTACAATAAAAATAATTGCACTTAAATACAAACCCCAGACCTTCAGTATGGGTGACTGACAGCTGCTACCCACTTGCTGTAACAGCCTGGAGCATATGCAAGGCAACTTTCCCCCTTAGAACTGAGGTGTGAGTTATCTTTCTTTTTTTGGAGGAAAAATGTACACATTGAAGGTTACCCAGAAGGATGCTTCAACTTGAATGGTACCTTAGCTTGTGGTTACCTGTTCATGTAATTGTAATTAATGGGTGAATGAAGTTTTGGGGCCAAAAGCAAAAGCTGACTAGCTCAACTCTGCACTTTCTTTAGAAAAAGAAAACCAAAACAACTCTGTTCTCCTTGTTGAATATTTTTAAACCAGCAGGAACTGTGTGCTCAGTGAAGAGCACAATTTGACTTGCTGCATTTCCACCAGCCCCGACTTCATAGTGTACATAATTGGAAAAGGAGCCTTCCAAGCGTAGGTAGTTATTTGGTCTTTAGTTTCTGATCATGACTGCCTTAGAACTATTCATTGTCTTGCTATATATACAAACTGAATTGCCTCACTTCAGCCCCAATACTTAACTATTCAACAAATGGTGGTCTCAAAAGAGAGCTTCCATCACAGATGACATGCCTGAACATCACTGTGATGCTGACTGTGATGGCTGGCTCTGCAGTTTGAAAGGGAAAGGCAAAATAAGTTACGAAGAGTAGCTGTCTTTCCAGTGGTAGTGATGATATCCTCAGATCAGGGTTGAAGTTAATTCTGTCAAAAAACCTCCATGTTCTTCTGAGGTTAAGTACGAGTGCAGGTTTCCTGCAGTTTGTCTGACATATTTCACCTTTCGTGTCGGGATCTTTTTTCATACACAAAATTTATTGTTGCTAAAGCAGACAGTGATGATGTAATTGGTAATACTTTATAGGAATGGTCTTTGTTTGTGTGGGAAAACTTAATTAATAATTTGGTTGAGTGGGAACGAAATCCTGAGTTATATTTATAAATCTTTTGCCCTCCATGTGTAAAGGTAATGTTTATATGCCATTGAAACTGATACAGGAACCACTTACTTTTTTATAGATAATTAGGCATGAACAAAAGAAGATGGAGATGTATGTATCACTTTTAAATCAGAAGTTTTGTGATGGAAAATCCTATTTGTATTATTTCTATGTTTTCTGTGCTTATGGTCTGAAAAATCACACACAGTATTTTATTTTAAATAATGTTTTTGAGCATTGTTGTAAAATATGTCAGCATTGTATTTCCATGAGAGTATCAAAGGTGAAACTGAGAGCTTTATTCTTAAGAAAGGAGTAGGTTAATTGTCAGTGCGTTTAAATGACTTGTGAATTGCGTGGGTTCTAATAGAAGACACGGGCTCCTCAGATGTTTTTGTGAATCTCGACCAAGTCACATCTCTCTCATGCAGGTATTTTTGGCCAGAAGCTGGAAGATACTGTCCGATATGAAAAGCGATATGGGAACCGCCTGGCTCCTATGTTGGTGGAACAGTGTGTGGATTTTATTCGACAGCGGGGGCTAAAGGAAGAAGGCCTTTTCCGACTGCCCGGGCAGGCTAATCTTGTCAAGGAGTTACAGGATGCATTTGACTGTGGAGAGAAGCCTTCTTTTGACAGGTAAAATCCTCCAGCTGTCCCCTACTCCCTGAAGCCTAGACAGGACATGATCTGGTGTACTGGCTGACCCATGGTACAGATCTGCTGTACTGGCTGACCCACGGTGCTGTAAAACACGTGGCAGCAACAGACAGAATGACATGTTTTTCTAGGTTTTTCTATATGTTTCCTGTTATCACTCTGAAATGTCTACCTTTTTTTCTGACTTCAATGTCTGATTTCAAAGTGTTTTGGGAGAATTTCCATTTGTGAAAAGCTGGTTAGGAAAAGTATCGCTAATGATTTGGCTTAATCAAAAATGCCTGAATTACCTTGATCTTAGTATCATTTGAAATACAGTGCTGATGCTGGCATTTAGTCAGTTCCACAAAGGAAGAATTTCTCTTATCACCAATTTCAATATGTTCTGTGGCCTATAAAACTGTCTGGAAGGGAAGTCTATTTTTATGTATTCCTTTATAATTTGGGGCCTTTGGTCTTAAAATAAAAGTCACTGTGACCATAATAAGAAACCTACATGGTCTTGAGGGTCACGGTCCAGGTCCAATTTGTATTCCAATATTTATAGTTTTGTAAAGCTAATGACAATTTTCTGGGCCAAGGAAGAACCCAGTCCTGTTCACACAGCTGTGTATGACTTCAGTCTTTTGTAAGATGAATTTTTTGTGCTAGTTCAGCTCTCCTCCTATAAGCATTTATAGCAGTAGTCCACATACTCGGAGTGTGCAATCAGAGGAAACAGAACCAGTGGATTATGAATGCCACATAGCCTTTTTAACTCTGATCAGAATTAATATGGTAGTAAAATTCCACTTCAAGCGACTGTTAAACAGTGGTTGTCCTCAGTGTGTGCCCTAAGTGATATCCATAACACACCTCCAAAATGGAATCAGGATACTTCACTCCAGTTGAGGGTCTAATGTGAATTAGGAGGAAGAGGCAGGTTACATTTATTTTGTGCAACCTTTGACTGATAGCAATGGAAGTAACAGGAAGGAAAGCATAGCTTGATCTTTTAGTGCAAAAACATGCCATGATATGAACCTGATTGCTGGAAATGATTTACCTCTCTCCCTTCCCTATTCCTATGAAGTGAGCAAATTTGTTAGGCATTAAAGTATGTGTATCACAGATGCACAGAAGGCAGACATCTGTAATTTTGTTTTATCTCCAACAGTTTCCTCAGTCCTGACCCTCACTTTAAGAAATGTCAGGAATTTATAATGCACTGGAAAAGTGAATTGTCTTCTATGAGGTTTATTGGTTTCTCATTGGAAGGTGAGAGTTAGGATAATTGACCAGAAAATAGCTTTAAGGAGCCAGAGGACTGTGGGAAGTGACACCATTAGCTGGTAAATGCTTATAGCATACTCACTGAATGTTCAAATACTGCGTAACTTATTTAAAAATGGTAAAGAAGCATCCATTGGGTATGTTTTCTTGGACATTAAGACAAACATTACTGGTCATGTCTGTGGCACAACCTCTACCAGAGATACAGGTATGTGAATGGCAGAAACAAAAGGTTCTTTTTTCTGTGCCTGTAAGCCAAATAATTGTGGAGGAAATGTTTAAGAAAACAAGTCACCCCCAAACTCCAGGAAGATGATGTACTGAACACCCCACTGATGGGTACAGCTTGAAAGAGGTGCCCAAGTTCTATCTATTCAAAACAAATGAGACCAGGGCTCAGCTGCATAATTTTTTTTTATTTTTTTTTTTCAAGGTTGTCTAGCAACATCTGTAGTACACAATAATGAGCCCCAGGAACAGGCATGCTAGCTGAGCTTTAGCAGATGAAATGGAGAAGAGATTTTTACATGCTACTGCTGTGAAGAAGGCACATAATCTCTACTATAGCAATTAGAAACATCAGCAGGAGTTGCCTATAAATCGCTGGTCCTGCAGTTCTGCTTCTGTAGCAGAGAATTTATAGAATACTGACCTTGTATGTCTGCATGTCTCATTGTGAAGGGTACTTTTTCTGTTTACTTTTTCACATTTGAGTTTGGAGAGGTGTGACTGAGGTGTAGCAATGGTCTAGAAGTCAAGCAGACATAAATTCTGTTCTGATCTCTGCTATTGTTTCCATTGGGCATCTACTTTTTTCCTCCAACCTTTTGTTCCGTTTGTAAACTTTTGAGGTGAAGTTCATTTCACAGTGTTTATAGAGTGCCTATGTGATTACCTTGTTTTGGGGTAACTTTTCATTTTGCTCAACAGCAGCATGGTCTCCAGGTTTGATGCAACCTGTTTAGCAAGTTGAGCTCTTGGAAAGTGGCTACAATATGAAAAGTTGCTGTAGAGAAAAGAAAAAGATATATGTTAGGGGTCTATGCTTACTTTCTGTCATGAACCTCCAGATCCACTGTGTTTAATCTGTAATTATATGTTACTATTAGTCAAAGGTCCAGTAGTGCAAAAT
Organism: Buteo buteo; assembly: GCF_964188355.1. NCBI lineage: Eukaryota > Metazoa > Chordata > Aves > Accipitriformes > Accipitridae > Buteo > Buteo buteo. Next base: position 65,311,667 of record NC_134171.1, read on the forward strand.
CTACGTAGGTTCTGTTTCTTAATTTACATTTTGCCCGCTCTTACACATCAATAATAATAAAGATTTTTGCAGTTAGAGCTGAGCTGATGGTTTTGTTGATGAGGCACAAAACACAGTGGAATCCAGGTCATGCTTCCATAGTGGTGCTGGGTCACTGGCTCTTGACTGGGAGAAAGACTAGCTACTGTCATCAGTGTTGGAACTAATGCAAAGAGCTGATGTTTGAGGAGTTTGCCATTTTTCATCATACTGACATTTTTTCTGTGTATAAGTGCACCTAAGTCAAACAAAGACTTTAGAACACGTGAAGGTGCTTTGAAATGCGTGTGTAGGCTTGTGTATGTTTGTATGAGAAATTATTATTAACTAATCCTTCTTCTCTTTATGCTTTCTTAGCTATTTCAGTAAAATATGTAACTTGTAGAATTAAAAGCAAAAACAGAGGTAAGATCGTGCAGCCATGATTAGTATTCCTTTAAAATGTCATCTCTGTTTTAAGACGGTTATACCATCTTAAAACACCTTACAGCTGTTGGGAGATGATGTTCAAAGGCACAGATCTGCTCTTTTGCCCAGAGTTCAGCAGCTGTCCACGGTTCTCTGGAGACCCTGCCCTCCTTCCCTTTTGCGTTCCTATCTGCACCCCTTTGGCAAAGAAGACCACAGAACAAATGCAAGGACAAAAAATGCGGCGCATTTGAAAGAAGTAGTAAAATAGCTTTGCGCAAAAGAAAATGCAGCCATGTTTTGAAACATAAAACATGTTTAAAAAATGGTACCTCTCACATGAGTTAGCAGCTGGATGTTCCGATACTGAAGTCAGTTATAAAAACACAGAGTGAATCCAAGACAAGTCAGAGAGTGGCAAAAACCTTCATGTATTAATTTGATCTTGATCTTATAGTTGGATAAGATGTTGCTGAAGAATTGTGAGCTATGTGTATGAGAATGGAACCAGTATTTGAAATTTCTCATACTCACAGAATGAGAAAACCCAGTATCTGATCTTAAACACCCAACACCCCAGCCCTCCTAGTATGAAAACTGGAACATCAGCATTTCTCGCAGTCTTGGAAAGGGGAGGTATAGCTGCTACAACTGAAAACTGCTGAGGCCTTTTGTGTGATGAAAAAAAACCAACAAAACCAACTGAAAATTCTATGTCAGTTTAAAAACAAAAATCAATAAATACCTCGCTCCCTCTGTATGTATCTGCACATATTGTGAAATCTGCTTTAAGGAACTAACAGTGCAATTAGGCAATCACTCATGCTTGCTACTATTTGAAATATCCTTGGTATTTCCAGTACAGCTTCACCTCTGTGTAAAATTGTCCCCTCCGGGGAATCCATTTTGCTTGCCCTTTGGGTATTTGCTTCTTCCTGCTTGTGTGGCTTACATTTTAAATTTAAAGTCCCTCAACTCCTTTACAAATCATACATTGTATCATGTAATGATACAAAGTGGATTATGACTGTTTGTTCTGTAAAATTAGCATAGCAAATATGGCACTGCAAAAGGAAAAGAACATAAGGGTTTGTTCTACAATTTTTACCTCAAAGGGGTACAAAATGGGATTTCTCTTTTTATATTACCTCTTTCCATCTACTGTTCATCACAATTACTACCAGATGACAAGAGAGTTAAGATTGCTCAGGGAGAAAAAATATTTGAAATGTTACTGAAACAAATATTAATACTTATGTGATTGATGTATGTGGCTTGGATTTTCATAACTGCTATCACTGATGTATAGTCCGGTAGTTCAGAAGAGTTTAAAGTTACATAGGTCACCTGCCTGCATTTGTGTATGTGCACAAGAGAGAAGGAAAGCACATAAATGCGTATTTAGCAAAACAAAATCTCTATTACATTCTCTCATGGGTTCTCATACTTATATTCTCTTTAAAGAAGAATGCAGCACATTATAGGACAATATTACTTAGCATTCAGCTGAGAAAACGGTATGTAAGTGGCAGTATGTGATAGCTGTCAAATGCTAACTATTATTTACCAGAGCTAGATAATCCAGAATGTAGAACTGGTATGTTCCTGTGCATTTAATCACTGGGATTGTTGAAGCAAAATAAGACAATGATGAGGATGGTACTAATGTAGTATCCTCAAGGTGAGAAGGAGCACATGCACAATTCTTACTCTGCTCCAGAGACAAAGAATGTTTTAAAATTTTGGTGAATGCAAGAAACTGGACCTGTCTCAGTGGGGCTGCAGCCTGCACTGGCACTGTACAGACTGCAACTAGACATTGCCTTGGAAATCACTGGTTATGAAAATTGTTCTTTTATTTTCCAAATACAAGCCTGTACATAAGAATTTTTTTTAGAAGCAGATAGTTCCTCACAAGGAAGGGGCTTTATTTCCCTCCTAGTGGGAAAGTGCAGTAATCCCTAAACAAAACACTTTTATGTGAAATGAAGTCTTCACTAGAAAGTTGGTTCCTGCCAAACTGAAATGGCCTTAGGCCTATGAAGATTCCTGTTCACTTCTGCGTGTTCCAGGCTTCCTTCCCCGATCCTTACAATCTGCTCATCAGATATGCCTCGAGCCAATTCCACATCGTTTCTCATTCCAGCTCTCTTTCTAACCTAGTCTAGGAATTAAGTACACTTTAGGAGACGCATTTCTAGTGTGATGCAAGCATCACTAAATCAGTTTAATTGGTGTCCTGCTGTAGGAGAGTGTGTTTTTAGTTATTGGCAGTGAATGAACATTTGTAGTTGCTTCGCATGAATTTCAGTTTCAGAAATGGAGTTGGTGTCAGCTGTGACTTGGAAAAAAAGAAAAAGGCAGTCATGTATTTCACTTGCCAATGACAAATGACTTCTTAGATGGCCATGGTCACCTTTAAGAAAGGATGACATTTTGTTACTGTGTGGAAAGTCTGAGAGTGTGGTTTTTAAAGCATCCTTACTTAGGGTTGCAAGACTTGTGGCTTTCTCTTCCAGTAAACAAGAACAGGTAGTTTATTTGTGGTGTTTTTTCATGTTTTATATATGCTTGCAATCCCTGCAAAATCTTGCAGAAACTTAACAGCCTTTCTGAACAACCTATCAAATGATAAAATAATTCAGCAGCATATTCACTGGAGCTGGTTGATTTTTTTTTTCCCCCGGATGGGAACCCATTTGTTTCTTAGGCCTCTGCCCACCTTACCTGAAAGCACTTGTGTCTCTCTTTAAGGATCTGTATTTTAATGTCCTTCCATAGAGTTTGTCTTTTCATTTGTCTGTCCTAAATTATTGTCTTCATTGCTGCTTTTAAAGCAGCACTCTCTAACCTGAATGAATTAGCTGCTCTTAAAATTACTGAAGTGGATGTCTAACTTGGAAATATGAGTCTGTCAGTCTTCAGTATTCCTTGTGGCACTTACTCTCCCTGAATGGGTCCCTGCAAGGTAGCATGGATTGTAAAAATCATGAGCACAAGCACAAAGGAGCAGACTAGGTGTTTGGGTTTTTTCCTATGTCTGAACAGAAAAACAAGAACCGAGATCAGCGTTAACTTAAAGTAGAGCCAGGCTCTTGCAACAGCGAGGGGAGGAGGACAGACAGCTCAGGGCTTAAAATGGTAAATGCTTTTGTATATGTTTCACAAGTTGTAGGCAAAATTTTAGCTGGTACTTACATTAGGCGTGGTACTGCTTGTACTAGATACGTGTTATGTAGGAAAATGATATAGAGAGTAATGCTTTGAAGATACCTACACAGGGGAGCAAAAATCACATAGGACATTCAACCAATTATGCTATGCATTTGACCTCACCTTTGAATTTCTGGACCAAAGCCCAACTCCCAAAATCAGTCAAACCACTCCTGATTCATCATAACATTACTGAACACAGGCTTTGCCCTCCTAGCATCTGGGTACTGGCTTCTCAGCAGTAACAATGCTTTGATTCTCCTATACGTAGTTATGCACATTTGTAATATTCCCTTGATGTTGCTTTCTCAGTGTTTCATCACTGGTTTTTACCATGGGCTCTAGCATCTCACTTAAGCAGTGTGCATACTGGCAGCAGTTACACACTGGGCAGCCAGTTAGGAACTCGTCCTCCCATGTCAGGAAAATATCTATAATGGTCCGAGAGGTGTTCTACAGACTTGAATGCAGCTAAACAGGGACACCGTCAGCAAATGTTGTGGTGGGTACAGGATATGTTGGTGAGGGAGACTCTCCGGGATTGTGATCTGTGATACATCTGAAATGATGGAGCTGTAATTCTAGTAATTCTGGGAGGTATTGATACACAAACTGAACTGTACTGTTGTCGTTTGTTTTATTACCAGAACTCCTAAATTGAATTATAGCCTCACAGCTTGTTGTTCCCTACTGTTTGTTCTTTATGCAGACTGTTTATGTGTCATCATGATCTAGAGCTATTCTTGGCACAGCATTAATCTTTTTGTAATGTGACCTTGCCCTGTTAATATTTCCTCTCTGAGAGTTTATGAGGAGCTTGTTGGCTTTGTGCTCTGAAGCACTGACTCCAAGCTCTCTGAACATGCTGTCTGCTTGTCCAAGTGTGAGGGTTATGCGTGGATTTCTGGTGACCTGCTGGGCTTCAGTAACTTTTGTTTATGGTAGAGAGGGTGAAAAACTCCAGGCAGTTTAATCAGTCTGACAGCCACTTGCATAGTGTCTGTGGTATCACAAAGAAAAGTGCTGTCAAAACAGCAATGCCGTCGTGAGGGATATTAATGACAAAGTTCAGATGAATGGGGCTTTGAATATGTGTAGTCTGATGACTAAGGAGAGGCTGTGGTGTATTTGCATTTGTAATGCCTTTGCATGGACAGTGGTGAAGTGGGGGATGCTCCTTTGGAAACATATCAATAGTAAAGCAGTATTAATGTTTTAGTGAGGTAAGTAATCTTTCTCAGACTTTCCAGCATGACATGCTGAAACAGACTGTTTCTCAGCTTGCTGTTGCTTTTTGTGTTGCATTCAATTTTCTGCTTTGTGCTTTGTCACTCCTATTTCAAGCTTGTAATTATTCGTTGTGCACTTGGAGAAAGTCTGCCTCAATTCATGAGGGTCATTCCAATTTAGATAACAGAGGATTTTCAGCTGGAATTGACACACTCTATTTTAATACTTGTTAATGAATACTTTTAATCATGTTAATTATGCATGTGTAATCATGGAACACTTTGATATTACGCTGTCAGATAGCAAAAAAAATACTAAGTTAGGTATAATCATTAAGTTTCTGTAGCTGTAATGGTCCTAGAATATAAGCAAGGCCAGGTTTGAAGGGAGAAATACTGCCTTGTCTTAAACTGATCAGCTGTAGCTGGAAAAAGTCCAGGAGGAAAAGGTCCTCTACAGGCCCTGGAAAGATCCACCTCTTGCAAACTACACAAATGGCCTCAAGGCAGATACATAAATGCTGTTGGTTGACTTAGACTGTGGATAGAACACTGCAGACTGGGGATAGAACACTGCAGACTGTGGGTAGAACACTACAGACTGGAAAGGGAAATAGATGCTCCCGATCCTCAAGAGAGCTTGCAGTTCAGCACTGCTTTGAAACTCACAGCTGTCCTCTGTGGCTGAAATGCACTTAATGGTATTTGTGGATTGAAACACCTAAAATACAGATGGATTAAAACTGAGTCTGCCATTTTTAAGTTTTCCTCTGTATTTTAAAACAAAAGGCGAAAAAAATAATACTAGACTGCAAGGTCTAAACAGATCTCATTATATGAAACACTCTTTTAGTTACATTATTATAAAAATATTGACATTTTTATACCAATATTTACACTGAAGAAAGTTTCTAGCTTTTGTCTAACTCTTGCTAAACAGAAGTAAAAAATCCAATTCTTAAAAGAGCTTTGCAGGCAGTATGTGTGTGTGTGTGTATGTATGTTTGCTTATGCTGTCAAAATCTTTATGGTAGTTTCTGTATAGATAGATTAAGTCCTAAGCAGTGTTCTAGTACAGTTTAAGAAAAAAAAAATGTAACAAAACAAATCTTCCAAAAACTTATTTTGCAATCCCACCATCTTGTGGCAGTCTGCAGTATTGCCTTAGCATTTGGTCGGCAGAAGCAAATAAAAAAAAAAAAAAGAATTAAACTGCAAATGTGTCTCCATCTACTAATTGGGACCTGGTCTTCTAACCCCAGCTAAGAAAGCACCTTTCTGTAGACTCGTATACAGCATGTATTTCAGGAGGTTAGTTTTAGAACACAAGACTTCTTACTGTTCCCTCGCTCCTTGGCATCCTGCCTTCCCATTTCTTTCTCAGTTCTTCCATGGTAGAGCCACAGTTTTTAGCACTCAACTAACCCTTCGCAGTGATAGTCTATCAGTACTTCACACTGAAAGGAGGAACTTTATAAATTGCATCACTTTTCAGGGCTTTTGTCCTCTTCTTCAGCCTTTTTATCCCCCATTTGCTGTGCCCTCAAGGAGCAAGTATTCCACTTCACACCAAGGGACTAGTGTAAAATAAAATTATTCTTATGTGTTGCACGAAGCATGATCCTGGCAGTACAAAGAAGGGAAGATAACTGCTTAATCCCCTAACTGGGAGACCTGTGTGCTAAATTTTAATTGTTCTTCAGTAATTTCTCTCACTCAACCTGTTTGAATCTTGTATTGTGGGAAGGCCTCTCTAGTTTTATGCAAATAGTTTCTGGAAAGATGTGGTTCGGTTCTTCAGCAAGGTATGGGAATTCTCCTTTTTTAAATAATAAAAATAGTAATACTAAAATCTTCAGAAAGATCATCAATGCTGAGCAATCAGAGTTAGATTGTCTGCAGACAAATAGAACAGAATAGAATCATTAAGTTTGGGAAAGACCTTTAAGATCATCAAGTCCAACCATCAACCCAACACCACCATGCCCACTAAACCATGTCCTGAAGTGCCATGTCTACACATTTTTTTAACACCTCCAGGGATGGTGACTCCACCACTTCCCTAGACAGCCTGTTTCAAGGTCTGACAACCCTTTCAGTAAAGAATTTTTTCCTAATACCCAATCTAAACCTCCCTTGCTGCAACTTGAGGCCATTTCCTCTTGTCCTATTGCTCATTACTTGGGAGAAGAGACTGACACCCACCTCACTACAACCCCCCTTTCAGGTGGCTGTAGAGAGCGATAAGGTCTCCCCTCAGCCTCCTCTTCTCCAGACTAAACAGCCCCAGTTCCCTCAGCCGCTCCTCATAAGACTTGTGCTCCAGGCCCCTCACCAGCTCCGTTGCCCTTCTCCGGACATGCTCCAGCACCTCCATGTCTTTCCTGTAGTGAGGGGCCCAAAACTGAACACAGGACTCGAGGTGCGGCCTCACCAGTGCCCAGTACAGGGGAACAATCACCTCCCTGCTCCTGCTGGCCATGCTAAGGGAGCCTGTGCTCCCTTTCATGCTGCAATGTAGGGCACTGTCCTAAGGCTGCCAGTTCACATCTGCTCTCTGTGGCTGCTGCTGTCCTTCAGAGTCTGACTAGCAAAAGTCTTTCCCTCTGTATTTGCTTTTTGTTTTCCTGATGCACCAACAACTTAGAAAACTAGAGAGATCTCTCTAAAATTTGCTTCTTGGATAGGGCTGAATAGTGGCAACTGCCTGGGCATGGCATGCCATGGTTGTGCTCTAAAAACTAGCACCAATGGCAACAAGACATGTAAGCAACTACCCGAGAGATTATTGGGGTGTGGGTTTTAAGCCCTCGGGTTGTACAATCTGTAGAGTTTTGTTAGCCAGGATGTCAAGAAGAGCTTCAGTTCGCTTAGTTTGTATCTAGATTGGGGATAGGTAGAAGGCAAAGCTAGAAGCCATATCTGAGCTAGCATTTGAAATCTTATAAAATAGTACAAGCGTATCTAGTTTTATGTATAGTACTGTTCCTCACATATGTTATATATGCATCTGAGGAGCAGGGTGGTGTAAACACAGGATTCCCATTTTGGATCCAAGCCAGTCTACAAGTAGAGGGTTGCAATCAAGGGATTAGAATTTGAACCTTCCTTTAAAATGTGGATTTGCATTAGTGCTTTGTTTATCGAGTTTCTCTGGAAAACGCTTTTTGGAATTTTGGCTGGGAATTATTCATGACTGAAATAGAAATGTTTTCTGGGAATCTATTTTGAGGAGGGTGGGGGTGGTTATCATTTAAATACATACAGTGCTTTATCATTTCTATTCTTCTGTTTGACTTGGATTGCTCATACCATACCACGTTAATCTAAGGTTGTTCCCATCATTCTTGTTAAGATTTAACTTAGTAAAAAGCCATTATTGTTTTAACAGATCATTCCAAAATAATGGTTAATGTACCTCTAGTAAAGCTTAAGTGCATCAAATACCAGTGGTTCCCTTTGAGAGACTGTGAGTTTAAAAAAATGTTCCAAGTGTGAAGTTTTCAAAGAAAAAGAAAATACACAATAATGTATATTGTAGAAATGTCTGTGCATTTTCTGTTTCTTATGAAAGAAATGAGCATAATTTCTGGTTTTTTGATTTTTCAGAAGTCATAGGAAAAGATACCAGCTTGCAGTACAACTCTGTCTGAACCAGGGAAAGCATGTAGAACATTCCAGTAAGGGATATATTGAATAAATGCCTGAGTAGCTAAACCCAGAGATGGAGTTAGAAGTAACACAAGAGATTTCTTCACGCTAACTTGTAGTTTTTATCGATTTCTATTTATTTCTTTTCAGAGAAGTACTCCTAAGTTACTACAATGTAACTTTACACGCCACAGAAACATTTAAGCAAGTTCTATTGCATACTCTGAACTTGTGATTTTGATCTTTCTCCCCATCTTCTTACTTCTAGTATGCCTGATAAACAGCCTAGGCTCCTGTTAGCTGTATCCAAAAAAATCTTAAGTTTCTGCAAATGTAATTAGGAGAAAGCATATGTCATACCAGGTCTTTGACTGTCAGCCCTATAACGTTACCTGTGGTGCTAGCACTCAGACATTTACTAAGTTTGGTGACTTGCAATGCCTTAGCTTACTCAGTACAGGATAGAGCTAAAACTCATTTCCCATGGATTTATGGTTCTATGTGTAAAGTATATCCATTTTTTTGGTGTAACGGTACAGCTAAAAGGCACACTAGTCATTTTGTGGGAGCCCATAGGAAAAAGAAGCATGCCAGGGAAAGAACTGTAATTCAGATGGGGAAGTTTCAACTGAACACCTGTGGTATATATGGTCTCCTTTAAAACTTGCTTACTTAATACTGATACCAGAGTAGATGGTGATACAGAGACATGCTGGTCATGCTTTTGGAGCTGGGGCCATCTCTGGTAGGAGGATAATCGTCACTGTGTAAATATAATGCCTGGTTCTGGCTCAGGTGAAAATGAAAAGCATTAGTTAAGATGGATTTTGCATGCCTGATGTGAGGTGCCTGTCAGTGAGAGCCAGGACCTTCTCAATACCTGTGCCTGTAAATAGAGCCTTCTGTGTAATTATTTATAGTAATAAATCAGCAGAGTTGACAGACTCTGGCTTGCAGGTATCCTAAGTTCTTTATGGGACAAACACCCACCCCCACCCCCCAAAAAACCAAACCAGATTACAGATATGATCTATAAATGTGTATACTGCTGATGAGTAAAATCTGGGATGACAATGGAAAAGTTAAGCAATAGTTTTTAGCCTGTCAATCTCACAGTATTATCCCAATTCACAGTAATGACTTCTTGTATTCTAACCCAACAGCAATACAGATGTGCACACGGTAGCATCACTGCTTAAGCTATACCTAAGGGAACTCCCAGAACCAGTCATACCGTATGCAAAATATGAAGATTTTCTTTCCTGTGCCAAAATGCTCAGCAAGGAGGAAGAAATGGTGAGTTGGCAATTTGAGTAAGATGAAATAAAAGGTTGGCATGTTATAACCTGTTCCGATTTTGAGGAGGAGAGAAGCTGGAATCCCAATATCCTAATTTAAGATGTACTTCTATTAATTGAGGCTGTTTTTATATTAAAATAGTTGCCACCTAGGTCATTTGGAAGTCTAAATAAAAGCGTATAGCATAACCTTAGCTGTATCTATTGCATGTCACTGAATCCAGTTCAAATAAACATCATTGTGGTCAATGGCTTCCATTTTGCATGGAAGAGATTTACGTTTTCATGGATTATCATTCTGAACTGTAAAAGGAAGGGTCTTGATAGTTGCTGTCCAACCCTTGCCATTAAATCAGGATGACCCCTTCTAAGCATCAGGATGCCAACTTTTACTGACTTGATTGAAGGCCTACGGACTGTATTCATTGCTTATTGAATCAGGCGGCCTCAAAAAGATGGAAGTGGGCCACCTTCCAGACTCTTTTGAAACAGCATAACACAGATGAGCAAAAGAAGGGTTTTGACTGATAATATGTGCCCTGCAGTGGCATGAGCCTACTATATATTAGTCTGAAGACATAAGAAACTAAGTGTTGGGTTTTATGTTGTTCTGTGTGCTTGTAGGTAATGAGGTCAACCCTGATAATTTTTTTTTTTAAAGTAAATACAGATAGGCTCATTCTGTTGATTTCAGTCTACTCCCCTAACTTTCTAAGGTGGTTATTTCTGTTTAATTCCTTTTCGACATTTCAAATCCTGCTAGAACTGGAACCCCTCCTACCTAATCTTCTAATTGATTAAAATGAGTAGGAGCTCCTCTTTTCTGAGAGATTGTCTCCTTTCTGAGCCTTCAGTTGATGACTACCAACAGCAGAGGTGGCAGTTGTTCCCATCTGATGGAATGGGGCAGAGGGGGTGTGGGGGTGGGGAGAAAGATCTGTGGCAAACTGTCTTCTATGGTCATTATCTCTTACACCCACTGAAATTAGACTGGTTTCTTTGCTGACCTTTACAGCTTGCAGATTCTTGTCAGCTGCTTGCAAAAGGTGGGAGTGGGTTGTTCAGCTGGTTTAATTTGAGCTGCTCTTCACACAATTTATGGCAGGGGATCCTCAGAGCTAGAGTTGCAGCTATTGCTTGTGTGTGTTGTATATGTCTAACCATTGCTAGCTTCAACATAAAGCCACCTGACAGCTTCGCAGTTGGTCATCAGGCAGTTCATACTTGCAGTGATACTCATTTTCAGATTAAATTTTTAGTCATTTTATATCGGCTTAGTCCAGAGTCTATTTACATAGTTCCTCTGCAACTATGCCACAAAACACTTTATTAAATTCATTTTGAAAGCAAGATTCAAATTACAGTGGCCTTTTGGTGCTGGAGTTGGTGCTGGCAGTTTGTGAAAAATCAGTGCTATGGGTGATAAGCTACTGCAGTCCTCTATGGTGGCTTAGCAGTCCAGCTATAAGGCTGTCTGACTAGATTTTCAGTTGATCTTTCTCCATGCCAAAGTTAAAAGTGCAGTCACTGTTAAGGGAGAGAGCTGTGCATCTTGTTTCCTTTCTTAGCCCACAATCAGCAAACTTGTGCACTATCATGATCCACCTGTCTTGATTTGCATTTATTTTCATAACATACTTTAATCAAAACTCTTCTGATGCTAGCAAAGTACTGAAACCCCATACTGAAAAAGAGTCTAAAGGCACTGGTCAGTAAGGAGCATAGCCAGGGTCTGTTTCCACAGGGCTGTTCATTCCACACAGAAATGAGTGTGTGATACTCTACTTGTCCCATTCCCAGGGTGGGCACAAACTGAAATAACTGTTTATTGGTCTGAATCTAGTACGGACCAGAACTGGGTAAAATACCCAAACAGATTCTCATATGAAAATGCCAACTAGTTCAAACCAGAACTGTTCCTGGAAGCCTCAGCCTTGTTATCAGCAGGAGGAGGAATGGAGCTGCTGGTCAAAAAAAGAAAGTGAAAGAGAAGGGAAAGACAGGATGAAACCAACTTATTTACTTGTTTATTTTTATCCAGAGCTAATCCTTGTTAGCCAAATATAGCTTTCCCCATCCAAAACAGGTTCTACAAGCTGTTCCTGATGGTAACCTGTATATAGCATTTTAACACTGCAGTTTCAGTGATGTGTTTATTGTTTTGGAATTGCTGACATTTTTTTGAATCACTGGTAAAATACTAAGAAACTGTATCTCCCCACTTTTTTTTTCTTTTTTTTTTTTTTTTTTTAAACCTCTTAAAGGGCCTGAAAGAACTGGTGAAGCAAGTGAAGAGCCTGCCAGCTGTCAATTACAATCTGCTGAAATATATCTGTAGGTAAGTGCTCTTGCAAGAATATCACAATGGTATTTATAACTGTGAGCTGACAAACCTGTCTGTGAGTGAGCCCTGAAGGAAAAGCATTACTCACAGTCAGAGGATTGGTGAACTTAAGTGAATGCACTAAAAATACAGGTTTACTGCATGACTAATTACTGATTTGCTCTATCAAGGTGCATAGTTATGACTTGCTGAGTGCAGCCTGCTTATGAAAGGAAGAAAAGCTAGAAGGCAGAAGTGAATATATTCTGTCCTCTTTATAGGACCCTGGTTTTCCCATTTATAACTGCAGTTATTGGCCTTGGCTGTGCACTCCTGAAGCATGGTATCCTTGAAAAATGTGTATGTCTTGTAGTATATAGATTAGTTTCATGGATACGTCTAAGATCTTAAAAAACATGTCTTACATAGTTGCAATTTGAGGATATTTTATGGGCCAAGTAGTTGATTAATTATGCTGGAGAAAGTTACCATCTTCAACAGAGTTATCTTGTAGTCAGTCCAGGTTGAGATTTAAATCTTTTTTATCAATGTATAATTTTGAAGAAAATCTGAAGAAGTTGAGGAGAATAGCCCTGAGCTTTCAAGATGTTCCATGAGGACTTGGAATGGAATACTTGAACTATATTAAGAAACCATCACATGCTTTGATTTTTTTTTTTTTTTTTTTTTTCCTTTTTACATGTTCCTTAAACGCCTCTTTCTCCCTCACAGATTCCTTGATGAAGTCCAGTCTTATTCAGGCATAAACAAAATGAGTGTGCAAAATCTGGCTACTGTTTTTGGCCCCAACATCCTTCGCCCCAAAGTGGAAGATCCTCTGACTATCATGGAGGGTGAGCTTACTGTACATGACTTGTAATAGAAAGAAGGAATGTCTGTATGTTTATTAACAGTAAATACTAGTCCATGTAGTATGTGCAGTAAGTTCCGTATATCTGTTTTATAGACACAGAATTCTTCAACCTGAATGAACTTCTGGGTTAAATCTTGCAGGTTACTGTAAAAGTGACTGAAATGTGCAGCATTGCAAACAGACTTTGCATGACATTGTGCTGCCCTGGCAACTTCACTAAAAATGAACTTTTTCTCTCAAAACTTGCTGCAAATATGGCGTGTTCTTATTCAGCACGTGTGGTTGGAGTGCAGTTAATATTTTACCTGTGGTTCTTAAGGATGAGAAAAAGTTAGTACAGGTTCATACTGCAGTGACCCATATAGAATCCCCCCCAAGGCAGTAGTACATTACATGCCTTCTTGCACAACAGTGATAAAATTGTCAGCTGCATTCTGTTATTTACAGCAATGTTCAGCTGTAGCATTTTGCTGTGATTAAGACAAAAATACAGCCATGACAATATCCTCCTATAATTTCCTCTTAGGCTTAATCTTTGTGACTTTAATTCTCCATAAAGTACAGAATGCCTTTTCTCCCTCCAAACGCTTTTTTCTTAATATGTAGGATTTACCTAACTTTCTCAGAAATCAGGGCTCTACACAGACCCTGCACTGAAAATTTTACCAAAACTCAAAAATGCAGCGTTCATAGTTTATTTGAGAGTGTGTGGATTTATTCTTTATCTGTGAGTTTGATGCTTTTTCTCTTCCCCAGATACAACAATTCCCCATATACTTTGTTCATTTACTTGGCTTCCTGAAGTCTTACATTCTGTCCTTCTTCCTTTTAATTCTTAACATGATGACTATGTTGCTGTGAACAGAAACATGGCATTTCCAAACCATGTATGAAAGCAGTGAATACCCAGGTTTAGCTGTCTGAACAGTAGCTCAGACAAGCCAGAAAACCTTCTAACGTGGAACGGGTTTTTAATCATCATCTTCACTTTAACATCTGGATTCTCATTGTCACAGAGAATGGTTTGATCATGCATTTGACTCAGAAGGGTTTGCAAGAGCAAGTGTCCAATTTATGTGCATGTTTATTATGACTGCGCATGAGTATCATCAAACCTGTGCAGCTTTAAATCTGCATTTGTGGCTTCCCCCTGGTTTCTATACATACTTGTCTCAAATGCACTGTGACTATCTGATACGGGGGGGCAGAGATAAGCTTCACTGTGTCACTGAAGTCCTAGTTTACACATCTGGCATCATCTCCCCATGGTATTTTGAGAGAGAAACAGAAGAGTCTTGCTTTGTTTCCTTCCTCGTCAACTGTCTTGTCATGTCTCTCGCAGGAGTTACATTTTTTGTGTGTGCATGCACACGCGCACATACTACCTATCACTTCACTTTCAACCTGTGTCTCTGTACCTACAGAACTGCCAGACTGACTGGAATAGTAGCTTCTTTTACCCTGACACTTCTGTAGAGCTTAGCAGCCTGGTAGATAATGGCTGTGAATGTTTCTCTTGGTCAAACAGCAAACTGTCCCTTTTTTTCCCATGCTTTTGCATTAAGTAGTACAAAAAGTACTTCAAATTGTTTAATAGACTGGAATTGGAGAGAGATGTCAAAGAGCTGATTTATACCACTGAAGTCAATGAGAACAGTATCTCACAGGATGACGTTTACTGATGGGGATACAGTGTATCTTCAGCTTACCTGGGGCAGGGGAGACGAATGGAGATTTGGGACGGGGAGAGACGAGTTAGCCATTCCTAAATAAAATACTATTTTCTAGGTTTATATTTTTCCAGAACTGGCTGCTTCCTAAAGTTGGGGGGGGGGGGGGGGGGGTGTTTTCTTTTGTTGTTGGGGGTTTTTTTAAAGTTTGAGCAAGAAAGTTTTTGTTTTGTTTTGTTTTGTTTTGAATCTGGGTGGAAAGGGAAAATAATATGTTTTTCCAGTTCTTGAAAGCAACTGTCTGGCCTTCCAGTCTGCTTATCAACAGCCCTAGCACTAAAATGATGGCATATAGGAGCTTTTACCAAAGACTGTACATCGACTAGTGCTCATGGCCACCCTTCTTCATTGCTGTTTGCTTTGTGGAGAGTGCTTTTCTTGCACAATCATTCAAAGTCAAACACGCAGCTATGGATTACCATACCTCTATAATGGGGATGAGGAGTTGAGGTTTTTTGGTTGAAGAGAGATTTTCCAGAATTCCAATCATGGGGCAATTTTTTCCTGTCAAATGCAGTGGTAAAAGTTGCCTGAGTACAGTGCAATGTTCATAGTAAAATTCTGCACATAACAGCTAATGTTCTCAGAAGGAATACAGCTAAACGTGCCATGGGAGTAACTAAGTGAATTTTCCTGCTGCACAGTTCTAATGTGTGATTTTTGCCTTAGCAAACAAATAAACAAGAACACTAAAAAGATGTTGTCAAGTACATACATTGAATTGGCTCTTAGTAGTAGTATTTTAAAAGGGTGCAGTATAAAGATCCAGAATATTACAAAGGAGTTGATGTGAAACGATATTGCACAGTGGGAAATTACTGATTAGAAGAGCACAGCATGCCTCTGAAAGCTCTCTAGGAGCTTAAAAATGGGGTGGTCATTATAACTACCTTGACCTTGTTCCTGAAATATTCTTAGTAATCCTTAATGAGCTTAACAAAGTAGAGGTGTACATCTTTATTACCCCAAGTCTAGTTATAAATGTTAGTGTGTAAATTACAGTGCAGTCAAGTGGTGTCCACGCCAAGGGGTTGTTCTTTAAGAGGAAAGGTAGCCATTTATTACAGCAAGTAGCAAGCTGTGGTCCTGCATTAGTTCTGTACTGTGCTATAATGTGGTATAGTTTCCTGGTTGCCTATAGTCTCACCACAGAGTGGTTAAAGGCATTCGCATCAAGTTAATTTTATCACATTACTGTTCTCTTTTGCTCCAAAACACTAAAACGTTCTGTGTTCCAGCAATGCAAATCCCTTGTCTGCCCATTTGCTGTTAAACTACTAAATGTAAGTGCTGTGCCAGAATAAGACTTTGGTTTTAAAAATGATCGCCACGTCGAGTTGCAACACATCACTTATAATGATGTTTTCCTTTGCTACTTGTTATCTCCTTCTGTGGTCTTCCTGGGATGCAGTTGCTGTCACGGTAATAGCTTCTTCACAAAAGTTCCTGTTCTTAGAGGGCCTGCTGGCTCGGTTTGTTGGAAGGAAGAGGTGGTGTTGATCTGGCCCAGTAGCCGGAGGCACTTCAGGCATGTTAAACATTCCGAGTGTTAGAGATGGATGCATTGCATAAATGTTTGTATAAGCTGAATGTTTACTAAGTATTTGTGGAATCTGATGGATAAAGTATATTTATGCCCTAAACAAAACAGGCCATTAATGACCACATGCTTGGTGTCTCCTTTCAGGTACAGTAGTAGTCCAGCAGCTAATGTCAGTGATGATTAGCAAACATGAAGAGCTGTTTCCCAAGGATGCAGACCCTCAGATGGGACCTGAGGTATGCAACAACAACAATGAAATGCCAAAGAAAGCGATTGCGGGGCAACTACAGAACAAAGAGAACAACAACACCAAGGAGACAGCAATGAGGCGCTGCTCTTGGGACAAACCTGAGTCTCCCCAAAGTGGAAGTATGGACAATGAGTCTCCAACTGCTCTGCCAGGCAGCAAGACAAATAGCCCCAGGAACAGCATCCAGAAACTAGATGTCACCAGAAGCCCACCGCTCATGGTGAAAAAAAATCCTGCTTTTAATAAAGGTAGCGGCATAGTCACCAACGGGTCCTTCAGCAGTTCTGTGGAGGGCCCTGAGAAGAGCCAGACCTTACCAAACTGTACCCTGCAAACTAGGAGAACATCGTCCCTGAAAGGACCAGTGACTAAGATGGGCACACACAGCGTGCAGAATGGAGGTGTGCGGATGGGTGTTTCTAGCACAGATGGGCACAGCAACACCCTCAACAGCCGCACCCCAGGCTGGGTGCCTAATGGCTACGTCACGCTGAGGGACAACAAACAGAAAGAACTGGTGAGTGAGTCAGGCCAGCACAACAGGCTTTCCACCTATGACAATGTCCACCAGCAGTTCTCTATGGTGAACTCTGATGACAAACAGAGTGTGGACAGTGCCACCTGGTCAACATCCTCTTGTGAAATATCCCTCCCTGAGCAGTCCAACTCCTGTCGTTCATCCACCACCACCTGCCCTGAGCAGGACTTTTATGCGGGTAACTTTGAAGACTCTGTGCTGGATGGACCACCACATGAAGACCTCTCTAACCCGGGTGACTATGAGAACAAAAGTGACAGAAGGAGTGTGGGGGGCCACAGCAGCCGAGCCACCAGCAGCAGCGATAACAGTGAAACGTTTGTTGCCAACAGTACTAACAATCATAGTGCTTTGCACAGCCTCGTGTCCAGCTTGAAGCAAGAGATGGCCAAGCAAAAACTAGAGTATGAGACAAGGATAAAAAGGTAAGACTGTTTGGGTCTACCATCTGACTGCCTCTTGCAGAATAAACCCAAGAAGTTTTCCCTCTTGGTGTCTTGCTAGCATTCTTCACTAGCTGCAGTCACTGGGTGCCTGCCACTGAGTTTCCCGTCTTTCAGTGTTGACATACTTTGATGTTGCTTTTGCGATATCATGATCCAAAGTGGTTTGTTTCAGAGCAATTGCTTGCCACAGTTGTGACACGCTATCCTATTGGCATCAAAAATAGTCAGAACCTTGTGAGTTTCTGTAGAATCTAGTTAACAAAATCAGTAGGCTCTCACAATGTTTTAATTAGTCGATGCCTGTTCTCCAGAGACTGAGTGAGAAGGGCAACTGGGCATCATCTTTCAGTGAAACCGGTGCCATGGCTTATTCCACCTGTAGTTTTTGGGAGTCGGAGACTGCTGAAACTCCTTTCCAGGGTCCTTGTTCCACTTGAGAGAGTGCTGCATCTGGGAGTTACCTCTGTTCACGGTTCTATCTCTGCACTGCTGCTTTGCCTGAGCCTTTCCTTCACAGCTCAGACCTGTTGAAGGCGGCAAGGGAGAGCCATGTCGTTGTCTACAGATAGCATGGACTCTTCTCGCACACAATGAGGTTGCTAGGATGGATGGCCATAATGATCAGTGAATAACCTCAAAGTCTGGGCTTAGCATTAACTAGTCCACACAGCAGTGCAGAGCTGAATGTGCTCTCTTTGTAATAAAGGCTATTCAGCAAAGCTGTTCAGGACTTGTCTTCTGTTCTCACCCCTGTTGCACAGCAGCCCTTTGCGTTGGTACCTCTGGCACTGCAAGTCATAGCTGGATCACAACATGAGAGCGCTACTGGTAACAGCAGTTGCCAGCGAAAGTGCAGCATACAAAATATTGCAGTCTTTCACCCACATCACTATTTCAGCGTAGGATGCAGCACAGTTAGAGCATTTCTTATAATGTTTAATATGCATGATGACTGCGTGTTCAGTACCACTTGGATTTCTAATGCTTTCCATTGGAAAGCTAGATCTGAAATGGGGTAATTTTTCTAGACAAAAACCATGTCAATGGCAGGTTTTTTAAACTATCAATCCGTATTTGCAAATAGATACAGCAGATAAATCAGTTGAAAAAAGGAGATTAGCAGTGAAACAAAGACATTCAGGGTATTATTCTGACCCTGTAAGTGACACTAGTGCAACTACAGCAGGAGCTGGGTGTCAACACTTCCAGAAGTAAAAGGGATACTTAGCCTATTCCTGGAGAATTAGATGGAGCTGTTTGCTACTGTGCACCTTGCCAGTGGCTGTTATTAGGCATTTTCTAAATGAGCTGTCAAAGAGATTTCCCTGTGAGAATGGTTCACTGATGAAGCCATGGTTTGTAGATACACCTCTCAAAAATTCAATCTAAGCTTTGTGAATGAAAAGACCTGTATGAATTTGTTGGTGGTGTGTATGTCTGCTCGAGTGAGAGAGGAGTGTGCTGCTCAGGAGCTGTCTGCTTTTATTTCATTTTCGCAGCTTGGAGCAGAGAAATCTCACCCTGGAGACGGAAATGATGGCCCTGCATGAAGAACTGGATCAAGAGCGGAAGAAGTTCACAATGGTAGAAATCAAAATGCGTAATGCAGAACGGGCCAAGGAAGATGCAGAGAAGAGGAATGATATGTTGCAGAAGGAAATGGAGCAGTTTTTCTCCACTTTTGGAGAACTAACAGTGGAGTCTCGCAGACCAGAAAGAGGCAATACCATCTGGATCCAGTGAGCATTGGAAGTATAGACTGTGGGACTTTGGGGAAGGGCTTGGGGGTATTATACTGTATCAGGTGGCTGGTCACCTGTCTGAGGCTAGTACTCAACATAATGTTATAAACCCTTGAAGGAAGAAATCATACAGACATTAACCACTCATATCTACAGTGTGTACTTATCAAGTTTTACTCCTTGAATGCTTCATGAGACTACTGTCAAGTGTTACAACTGGATACGTGTATATAAATTTTTTTAAAAAATCACCTTAGAGAGCAAGAGATGTATCTCAAGAAATATTTTAATGCAAGTCTTGTATTTAAACTGGTAAATTGAAATGTTGTTGCAATCAAGCTTTATATCAAGGCTTTTCTCCCTTGCACTTAACATAATAAGCTATTTTTGGCATTGTGTTACCATCAGCTTATTTTGTATATCAAATGTTTTTTGGTTTTGTTTTTGTTACCCCTCTTGCTGGGGACTGAAGATAAACAGATATGTTAAGGTATGTGTGCCCATGGTTAACCCTGATTTGCGTCGCTTTTGAAAAGACAGCAGGATGAGAAACAGCAGCACGCTAAGGGCAAAATAAAGCAGTACTAATTTAACAGAATTGATGGCCAGGGTAGATAGCACCAGGACACCTATATCGTAAAAACCAAATGAGGATATCAAGTCAGCAAAATTGGGGACAATGGCAAAAGGCTAAACAGATGCTTGTTTGGGAGCACATGTGGGTGGCAGAGTAAGAAGTTGGGAAAGGGGAACTTAAGACAAAGTCAGTCACATGACCAGAGATTTTTGGAGTACCCTAAAGAAGCCCTGTGCCTGATCACTGCAGCTGAGAGCAGGAATATAAACCAGTTTTGCTGACCATATCTGCATGTGACTTACCTCTGTACTCTGGGTGAAAGTGAGTCCTTTTTGTAACACTGGTGAAGGGACACATACTGGGGATGAACCAGACATCCTGATAGCCTTGTCAGTGTGATGAGTGTGGAAAAAAATAATAAAAAAAATATGTCCAGAGCAACTGTGTAACAAACAGCAAATAAGGAGGAAAACACACCAACATATTCACCACTTGTATTTACAGTGTATATTAGCAAGTTATCATAGTGTCTGAATGCTTCATGAGATTGCTGTCAAGTGTTACAACTGAAAGTTCCCAGGCTATCAGCATCACCAAGGGAGCACCTAGAGGGAACAACCTGGAGCCTGACAGAGTGCTATTGAAACAGAAACAGCAAAGCCATGCTGTAAATCAATAATTTGTTTGGCATCTTTACACATAGTAAGTATAACTGGTATTTTCTACACCACGTTAAGGATTTTTTGTTTTTAACTTTGTGTTTAGGACTGCAAGCTGTATTATTAGAGAGGATTGTTGAGATGTCTTGGCTTCCCTCTAGTGTCTCTTAAATATATTGCAATTATTTTTTAATTCCAATTGAGAAACAATAATGAAGGTAGCTTCAAACATTCTTGGTCATAGCATGCATATTAGACAAGTATTAAGTAGACGTGGGACTTATACTGGGAAGCAAACACAAGGTTTACATTTCAGAGAAATATTCACTTAAAACGGAGCATTACACATGGTGGTTGTGGATGCATTATTTTTGTCTGGTGAGGTTGAGAGTCCCCAGTCAGGGCGCCTATTGTACTAATTACTGTGAACATGTCTGCTGCACATCCAGTCTGTGTGTAAATCAGAAAAAGTGAGACAGGGAGAGATCAAGAGGAAGGAGCATGTTTTATTATCAGTTAGCAGCAAGCACAAGATATCCCCACAATGGTGAGAAAAGCAAACAGATTACTACGTTAATTCCAATTTTTAAATTGAATGAGAGAGACCTTGATATCTGATGCAGTAGGCCTTGAAGTCGACTCACAATTTAAGCAGTATCTGACATCTGTTGATGTGACAGCAAAGTCTCTGAGATAAGTATTTTCTTAACTGGAATTCATATTTTTACCCTAGATGTATACAGTAGTCCCTGCAGCAGTATCGTGAGGTGGAGAAAGTCTTGCTTTCTCGCTCAGAGTAAGCCAGTTTTCTCACTTTGATTTCCTCCTCAAGTAGTCCCTATGTCATTCAAGCTCTGTTGCTCTCATAAATTTAAAGGAATACACAATTCCTAAGACTAGTTCAAGGACCTGTGTAAATGAGCACCTAAAGTTTAGTCATACAGGCATGGCAGAAGGTGGCCAGCAAGGCGGTGGGGAAAGGTGCCGCTCCAAGGTTATCAGCTGATACAATGGCAAAAATGACAGCTACATGATAAATTTTTATTTCTGATACTTGCTCAAAATTGATGAGGAATAGGAATTTCATTTCACGTCCACATCTGCCTCCAATGCCCAAGGCTATATAATATGCATGGCAGAAGGGAAGGTATTTATACTCCATGTACTTAGCATTCTGTGTTCAATTCTGATTATCCTTGGTCTTCACAGGATCTGACTGGAGGCTTCCAGTGATTTTTGTGCTGCATGTTTTCCTTATTTGTTTGAACAGGCTTCTTTGTACACATCTGTTTCTGAACTCAGATTATTTGGTCAGTGATTGCTTTCTAAGGGTTAGTTCTTGGTCTACCCCCAAGTCTACCCACAAACTATAAGAATGCAGCTCAGAGTGGTTTTTTGCTTATCTTCAGGTCTTTGCATTCACCATGCCTGAGATGGTTTATAAGACAAACTGTTTCAGTGAAAAATCTTCATTTTTGGTGTATATAGATCCTCCTCATTTTGATATTGTTCTTTTTGAGGATTGCCATTAAACACTCTTGACTCAGACCAAATGATGCTACTGCAGTGATTTCTTTAGGGCATGATCCTTGAAAAAAAAAAAAAATTCTTTCCTTTTTGCAAGGACTCTGGGAAGGTGGTTCTTCATGTGAATTTTATGTAGGGCTTAGGCTGGAGTAGGCCTCGCTCCTTTTGCCTGATGCCAGGCTAAGAAATCAGTATTTCTGTTTTGTTTATGTATCAGAGGGATCTTGACCTGCTTTGAAATTAGGACTTAGACTTGGAAGAAAACATAAACCATTCACACAATTAGAGTTGTTAAAACTAGCTAGCATTTTTTAGTGTACTGGACACAGAACCAAAATTCCTTACTCAGAATATCTTCTAGGAAAGTCTTTGTTCCTCTGGGAGCAGAGCAGCAGCTCAGGTTTCTATCCATTTGGCTCAGCTCATTTTGGCTCTGATTCTTTGATGGGTTTAAAACCATTCTTGGTGCTGCTGTCACCTTCCAGCCATCTATTCCTGTACCCTGCTTCTTACTGCTCTTGTCACTCGGCTCATCCCATGGTAGTCTGTTCCTGGGGCTGAACCTGCACAAAGCTATTCTTTGGGTTGGCTTTCTGGTGGTTGAGGTCTCAATGCTGGCTCAATAAAATACCAGACAAGTTCACTGTAGCTGTGTCATTTGGAGTCAGCTTAAACACTCGTGGGATCACACTGTTAAAGTATCTTTGAATGCTATTTTGGAAGCTCGTGTTAGGTAGGATTTGTCTGTTGTTTGAAGCTTGTCTTTGTCTGGATTTGAAGCTTGTCCTCACATTTGAGAAGGTATTCCTGTCAGTTCCTTAAAGAATGTTCAAATTCCAGTTATATGGCTAAGTACTGATAGCCCAAATTCCTTGCTTTGCAATGGAGGACAAGACTTCACCTCATTGTCTCCGCAGAAATCATCTAGACAGACTGGGAAACTTGAGCAGGCATAGTGAACTTAGAAAATATTACCAACAACATATGTCCGCTCCCATCATGATTCATCCAAAGTATCCCTTTCCTCTCCTCCTGTGAGGCTTCATCAGCATTTAGGCTGTGGTGGTAAAGTTTGGTTATGTCCTTAAGGGTTGTCTTCATGAGTTTATTATTGTCCTGCTTCTTCAAATTAAAAGCACAAAATTCTCGATGTTTCTCACATTCAGAAGCAAATAACAAAATGCCATTCTTCTAACATTTGTAACTTCTCAGCTGTATGTTACCATTTCCACACGATCTACAGGCAATTTGCTCCTTTGTTCCCTTTTGCATGTCCAGCCTGTGTGTGAATTGACCTGGTTGGCAGAAGCAATGTTGGGGGCACATGCTGATGGATCTAAGTGACCAAAGGATAAAGCCATGCTCCCTCATGCAGTGGAGTGGTAGGGGGCATGAGATTATGGTCAAAGCAGACTGAGCCCAAAGGCTCTGAAAAAAACTATAAGGATTTCATGCAGCGTATTTGTTGATCATTGGATATCTCATGAAGGTATTTTTTTCAGGAATCTTGCTGTTAAGGTATTGAATGAAACAGGCTTTAGCAGAGACAACTGGTTTTATCACCAGTCTCTGTAATGGAACGAGTCTTGTAAGGCCAAGTTGACAGTGTTACCTACTATGAGAAGACATTAAGATAGTTTCAAGTTATCAGTTAAAAAAGGTGTAATAATAAATTTGCTTTCACCTCTTTGTCACAGGTGTTTCTGTCAACTCCCCAAATTAATAGTCTGTTGTAGGAGTTCACTGGCCAGCTCCAAGCTGAGCACAGCAGTTGACAGCTCAGCCCTTCTAGCACATTGTCACTCAGCCCTATGCACAGCACACAAGAGACAGTCCTTTTACAATTCATCCATACAGATGGCGGAAAAAAATCCTCTCAGAGCTAATAACCTTTTGGTCCAGTCACAGGGTGTGATTGCATTACATTACACTCAGAAGTGTAAGTTCGGGACAGCACACAAACTTAAAAGCAGGCTGTCGGAGTGCTACAGTTGAGGGACAGAGATTAAAAGAGGGAGGCATGCTTACTGCTGTTAATCCTGTCTCTGGCCACATCATCAGAGTACTGTGGTTGGTGATTGTGCCCTACATGCCTTTGCACAGTAGACTGGAATAGTGGCAGATACTTACTGTACCTTTTAAGTGTTAGATTCTGATGTTTTGCTCAGAAAATCTTCCGTCTTCCTTTGTTTGTGAGAATCCTGCTACGTATTTGGAGTGTGCTCTGGTGCAGCAGAATAATTAAACTTACTTCTCTGCTACATGTTTTTCTTTCAGCATCTCATAAAGCAAGTTTCCCAAATACAAAAATTAATAAATAAAATGTTATGTTAAATGATATGCAAAACTGGTATGTTAGGTTTTCATAAGAATGAGGGGGAAAAGAAGCTTGCTAAAATTACCACTCTTAAGATCTGTAAGCAGTACGTGATCCAGTAGTTAAAGTGGTGGTCCAAAAATTGAGAACTCATTTGCTAAAAAGAATGAATATTTAACAAATATTTATTGTATAGCATCCCCAGAGTGATGGTACAGAGGTGGGGTAAGGAGACAGTGAATAAACAGGTACACTGATGTGCATGTTTTGACAACCCAGTCAAAACAGCGAGTTGCCTCTGGCTGCTGTACACTTGGACCCTTCCTGGCTGAGTGAAACTCCTAATTAATTTCCTTTCTTATTCTGAATTCCCTCTGGAGTCTGTCCATTGAAGAGGAGAGTGCCTGGAGACTCCCTGTGCCCCTAGCAAATCTGCAAGGAAGTAGGGGGAGAGAAAGGGGAGATGG
Source organism: Buteo buteo (assembly GCF_964188355.1). Classification (NCBI taxonomy): domain Eukaryota; kingdom Metazoa; phylum Chordata; class Aves; order Accipitriformes; family Accipitridae; genus Buteo; species Buteo buteo. Next base: position 65,336,498 of record NC_134171.1, read on the forward strand.
GAGAAAAGAAATTTAACACGTACTTTTGATGTGGGCATGCAAAAATTGAGGAAACAGATGGGAGAGATGAGGAGAACAAGGAAGTAAATATACCTGAAATTGCCATGTGTAGGTGGTAGTAATTTGCCCTCAGTTAAGAGCATTCTTTCTGAAAGCTTGTCTCTACAAAAAGGTAACTACAGTTAATGTTGCGCTATTCTTGCAGAGCTTTTTCAGCTCTAAATTAGTTTCTGGGCTAACACCAGTAGCTAGGTCAAGTGTTGCACAGACTAGCTTCCTTGCTTTTATCAGTCCGATGTGCTAACACCTGTTGCTGTAAGAGCTGAATGCAAGGCAGGGAGCCCCAAAAGGTCTGATGGTTCTCCGTGGATTACCAGCACTCTCTGGGAATTGCTAATGGCCCCTGGACTGTCATTCAGCATGTCTAAAGCAGTGCTTCTCAGGAAATAAAATTATATATGTCTGATGCCCTGCTGATAGAAACTGCCATAGCTCTACAGAGGTTTAGGAAGTGGCAAGAGAAGCTGAGGAGCTTTCCCTACTAGGCTTTTAGAAGCTGTCATAATGCGTGTATTTACAATTAGCGGTGGTGGTCTAGTTTTGCTGGAGAAATGTTTGTCAGCAATAAAACAAGTTTCTTTAGTATGCCAATAATAATGGAGAGTGCAAAGAATTTTTGAGGCCAGAAAAATGGGCGTGATGCAAATATATTCCTCCCTTTTTCCCTAAGGGATCCAGGATAATGAGCTTTATATGCAATAAAATTTCATTTCTGTATCTCCTAAATGCAAGAATGGAAAATCCTTTCTACCTCCATGTGTATCTCTTCATGTGAAAAAGGTTTAAAATGATTCATGTTCAGCAGGGCTTTATTGTGATGTTTAAATTACTGTTATGAGCTGTTTAAAGTACTATTATGAGCATAACTGTAATTTTTTAACTGTTAGTATTTAGGAGGTGACTGGACTTGAGACCAAAACACATAGTTTTGAGCACCAGTATTTCCTCTGTTGTTCAAGTCACAAAGTTGCGCTCTTTCTTTTCCGACCTTAACAGTTAACCATAACAATTGGACAAAAGGGGTGTTTCTTAGTTTGATTTTTTTTTTTTTTTTTTTTTTTAGGATTAGATTGCTGAAATGTAGTCTACAGTTCAGTCAAAATGATAGTGATTGTTGCATGTAGCACTACTTGCAAATCAGTTCCCCACACTTTGTAACAGAAAGTGCTCTCCAAGTCTTCTTCACTGCTAAGCTATGCCCGTAACTGGTATTTTTAATTGCACATTCTTTATATTGGACTGAATTACAGCACCTGGATTTTGGCAGAGCAGGATGACTAATGTAGTGCTAGCTCCTCCTGTAGCCACTTTTAACCTAGACTGAGCACTCCGGTGAGTTTTTGCTTAATTCACTCTTGCAGAAGTGTGCTTTGTATAATTGTGAGATCTTACTCAGGGAGTTGTGCGAAAAAGTTACAAATTCACACCTACCTAATTCCATAGTAGTTCCTATGTGTAGACATGCCATAATACTAATAATGCATGTAGATAATGGAGGTATTTGTATAATTTAGTATTAATAGTGAGTGTATCACAATTTACTTAATTGATATTCTTTTGTCTGACTGAAGGGCCCTACATCAAAGGAGCCTGTAATGGAAAGTAAGCAGGGTATGAACCACGACAGAAATTAAGCATCTCTGGAGGCAATTCCAAAGGCCATTAAGAGAACAGTTCATGAACTATTAATCTATTTCTCTGCTGCCAGCCAGGCCTGTTCTTCCCAAGGCCAGAACCTAAGATCAAAAGCACACTAAGGTATTAAAAACCTTGCCTAACAAGGAAAGAGGTGGAGAGCTGCTAGTATCAACTGAGGAGGATATGCTGAGTAAAGATGGACAGCTTTTGACGCATTGGAGCCAGCAGGGGCTGGGTAAATTTGCAGTACTTTGCAGGACCAAGCACACTTACCAGCTTAGGTTCTCAGTCTGTTTTGGTGTTCCTGTAGTGCTGCAGTCCAGCCAGTATGCCATGTGCCAAAGCAGACTTTATTGGCTTGGGCACACAACAGTGTACAAGTATTGCTGTGCTAATTTTGGAGGTGACTAGATCCATGCAGAACCAGCTCCAGGCATCATCAAGCTCCTTAGCATTTCAAGCTGGGCTGTCTTTCATTCATAGTGTAGACATTCCCCAAACTGTACAGCTACAGCCCGAGTGCTTCTCCTCCTCTATGTCTCTCTCTTTACCTCTGTGGCCACAGAAGAAAAGCAGAGGCAGCTGGGCTTGAGTGTCCTTTGAAAGAGGTGGTGGCTGAAGGAAGCAATCCACCTGCTCACTTTATACTTACACATAAATGAAGTTTGGAAGACACAGGTTTATGTAGCTGTATCAGTAGCTTGCCACAGGCACTGAGAGATGAGTCCCTGGCAGTTCCCAGCTGTAGTAGGGC